>NW_020266620.1:0-1669 GCF_003255815.1 Theropithecus gelada | reverse complement strand
AATTGGCAAAGTGATATTTGGAAGCCCCTAGAGGCCTACGGTGAAAATGAAAATATCCTCCGATGAAACCTGGAAACAAGCTTTCTCAGAAACTGCTTAGTGTTCTGTTAATTCATCTCACAGAGTTACATCTGTATTTCGTGGATGTCTTTGGTAGCCTTATTTCTGGGGAATCTGAGAACAGATATTTCAGATCCCTTTGATGACTATAGGGCCAAAGGAAATATCCTCTGATAAAAAAGAGAAAGAAGATGTCTGAGAAACTTCTTTGTGTTCTGTGAAAGCATCTCACAGAGTTACAGCTTTCCCCTAAAGAAGTCTTTCGCTAAGACAGTTCTTGTGGAATTGTCAAAGTGATATTGGGAAGCCGATAGTAGGCTATGGTGAAAAAGGAAATACCCTGTGATGAAATCTGGAAAGAAGCTTTCTGAGAAACTGCTTAGTGTTCTGTTAATTCGTCTCATAGAGTTACATCTGTATTTCGTGGATCTCTTTGCTAGCCTTATTTCTGTGGAATCTGAGAACAGATATTTCGGATCCCTTTAAAGACTATAGGGCCAAAGGAAATATCTTCCGATAACAAAGANCTTCCGATAACAAAGAGAAAGAAGCTTTCTGAGAAACTTCTTTGTGTTCTGTGAAATCATCTCACAGAATTACAGCTTTCCCCTCTGGAAGCCTTTCGCTAAGACACTTCTTGTGGAATTGGCAAAGTGATATTTGGAAGCCCATACAGGGCTATGGTGAAAATGGAAATATCCTCAGATGAAGTCTGGAAAGAAGCTTTCTGAGAAACTGCTTAGTGTTCTGTTAATTTATCTAACGGAGTTTCATCTTTTTTTCGGGGATCTCTTTGATAGCTTTATTTCTGTGGAATCTGAGAACAGATATTTCGGATCCCTTTGAAGATTAGAGGGCCAAAGGAAATATCCTCCGATAATAAAGAGAAAGAAGCTTTCTGAGAAACTTCTTTCTATTCTGTGAAATCATCTCACAGAGTTATAGCTTTCGACTCAAGAAGCTTTTCGCTTCGACAGTTCTTGTGGAATTGACAGAAAGATATTTGGAAGCCCCTAGAGATCTATGGTGAAAAAGAAAATATCCTCAGATGAAATCTGGAAAGAAGCTTTCTGAGAAACTGCTTAGTGTTCTGTTAATTAATTTCACATTTTACAGCTTTCCCCTGAAGAATCCGCTCACGAAGCCTGTTCTTGTGGTATTCACAAATTGATATTTGGAAGCCCCGATAAAGCTGTGGTGAAAAAGAAAATATCCTCCGAGAAAAACTGGAAAGAAGCTTTCTGCGAAACTGCTTTTGATGTGTGACTTCCACTCTCAGATTTACATCTGTATTTCGTGGATCTCTTTGCTAGCCTTATTTCTGTGGAATCTGAGAAGAGATATTTCGGATCCCTTTGAAGCCTGTAGGACTAAAGGAAATATCCTCCGATAATAAAGAGAAAGAAGCTTTCTGAGAAACTTCTTTGTGTTCTGTGAAATCATCTCACAGAGTTACAGCTTTCCCCTCAAGAAGCCATTCGCTAAGACAGTTCTTGTGGAATTGGCAAAGTGATATTTGGAAGCCCATAGAGGGGTATGGTGAAAAAGGAAATATCCTCAGATGAAATCTGGAAAGAAGCTTTCTGAAAAACTGCGTAGTGTTCTGTTA
>NW_020266619.1:0-7975 GCF_003255815.1 Theropithecus gelada | reverse complement strand
AGTGAGACCCAGGACAGGGACCTCAGTGAGGTTCCCTGACTAGAACAATCTTTACAGATGCTGGTCACAGACAATAGAGAGGCTGGGCCAGGGTCAGTGTCATGTAGAACCTCACAGGTTTCACGTCTGGCCCTTCTCCTGACACTGAAGTATGCAAATCAGCATCACACTGATCTGGTGCTTCTTTTGCTCCTAATTCAATTATTTTCTTTTTAGTTGTTGTTCTCATTTTTCCATTTGCTTTTCCTGCTTTCTGGAAAAGGAAGATATTTTCCTTGTGGTCAAAATTCCAGGCCTCAAGCCCTTTCCTGGCGCTCAGGTGGGTCTCAGGCTGTGGCTGCTGCAGTCACGCGGGAGAGGCTGGTGGGACTTTCTTCACTCCTCCTCACTCAGGACCCTCCACTGTGTTGCATGGAGACTCATCTGGAAATGCAAGTTGCCAGTGGGGACTGAAAGGGACAAGCTTCTTTGGTTAACGTGGGATACGGGTGTGTTTCTAATCCTGTTCTCAAAAACCTTCACACAGTAACGTTCTTCACTAGTGGTGTGAGGAAGAGGGTGTGAAAGTTGTCAGAATCAAAATGGAGATACTCGTGTTATAATCTTTACAGGTGAAGCTGGAGAACGTCATGAATAGAGGGTTCTCATGCGCACATCCCTGATAACAAGAGCTATCATAAAAATACTCTGCACAGCCACAACCTTGAATAAAGGCTACCACCACAATAAGAGAATTATTGTGGGGTATCTGCCCTGCAACTCCCTGTCCAAACTTAAACTGATTCCACCCTTGTAATTGATTATTCTATCCCACAACAATTGTCTGAAAACAGCTCAGGTAAGCCTCCTCCATTATCTTTTAAAACACTTGTCTTCTTTTACCAACTTAAATATGCCCATGGATGATCCCCTTGCGATGCTCATTTTCCTTTAAATATGATTTGATTTTAGAGAGTCTCTTTCTGTCTGAAATGTAGGTTTGACAAGCTGCAGATGGACACACCACTTTCCGGTGAGATGTAGGGGATGACGATTTTGGAGGATGGCTGGAAACATCCAATATCCTCAGGGCCAGCCATCAGTAAGTGCAGGCTGGAAGTCTCAGAAACAGCTGAAGCTGCTTAATCACCATGGAGTTTGACCTTCTCCAGCTCTGCTCTGGTGGAATCAGGGCCACGTTGGTTATCGATGATAATCTACCTAACATAGGGTCAGCTTATTACACTTTTAATAATGTCTATTAAAAATTCACACCCCCACCTGGATTAGTGTTTGATCAAATAACTACAAAGTATTGTCCAGCCAAGTACACCACAAGATGGACTGTTACTCATGGAGAAAAACATTTAACATGAGTTCTAGTGTCTGATACTGTTAAAGGTGTAAAACTGATTATTTACTCATTAGGCTATTTTTGTTTTTGCTATTGAGTTGTAGAAGTTGTTTTAACATGTACAAGGTTTTTTTTCTTGCTTTTGTATTTTGTTCAGAGTTTTTATCATGAAACCCTGAATTTTTTCAAATGTTTTCTTCTTTGATGAAATGTTACTGAGATATTTTCTTTAGTTTTTTAATGTGGTGTGTCAAATTGATTCATTTGAGGATGTTGAATCATCTGTGTGTCTCAGGAATAAATTTCAGTTGATCATGGTGTATGGTCTTCTAAAAAACTTCAGAATTTATTTTACTATCATTGGGGGGTTAATTTATGTCTACTATTGATATTAGTCTGTATTTTTCTTTTATTGTGGTGCCTTTGTTTATTACTGGTAATGCTATAATGGTAGCCTCAGAGAAAAAGTTTGGAAGGTAGACTCCTCACCAATTTTTGAAAGAGTTAGGGAAGCATTGGCATTACTTTTTATTTATTTAGTATCTATTTATGTATTTATTTATTTAGAGAGGGAGTCTCGCTCCGTCGCCCAGGCTGGAGTGCAGTGGCACAGTCTCGGCTCACTGATACCTCTGCCTCCCAGCTTCAAGCGATCCTCCTGCCTCAGTCTCCCAAGCAGCTGGGAACACAGGTCTGTGCCACCATGCCCAGCTAATTTTTGTATTTTTTTTAAGTACAAACAGGGTTTTACCATATTGGCCAGGCTGGAGGCTGGTCTGGAACTCCTGATCTCGTGATCTACCCTCCTCGGACTCTTTAAATGTTAAGACTCAATTTATTATGTAACATATAACCTATCATGGAAAATGTTCAATGCGTACTTGAGAAGAATGTGTATTCCATGGGCCTTGGTTGCAAATTTCTGTCAATGTCTTTTAGGTAAATTTGCTCAATGGTGTTGTCCAAGTTCAGAGGCTCATTAAAATTTTTCTTTCTGAATTTGCTATATGTTATTGTAAGTGAGGTATTAAGGTCTTCTCTTACTTTTATATTGTTTTCTGTTTCTCTTTTTATATCTCTTAAAGTTTGCTTAATGCAGCTATATGTGTATTCATACACATGCGTAAAAATATAAAATAAAATAATGATTGCTAAGTGAGTTTCTTGGCACAGTCACATTATGAGTCATCATATTTTCCCAAATGCTGCCATTGCCACCAAACTCCTCCAGGAGTCTCATATCTGCTCTGGGCACTGCCTTTTCTTCAGTCATCCCACAGGAGAGCTTGCTATGGAGGAGGAGACATGAAAACAGGGCCAACCCTCTTCTGGTGAGAACAAGCCCAGACCTGAACCTGCAGGTCTGAGAGAAGAGCCACAGCCCTGGGATTCCCAGGGGTTTCCATTTGGTAATCAGGACTGAACACAGAGGACTCACTATGGGGTTTGAGCTAAGCTGATTTTTTCTTGTTGCTGTTTTAAAAGGTGACTCACAGAGAAGTAGAGTGAGTGAGAGTGAGTGGATACGAGCGAGAGAAACAGTGGATATGTTTGGCAGTTTCTGACCAGGATGTGTGCATATTTTCAGGGGTTCAGTGTGAGGTGCAGCTGATTCAGTCCATAGAGGACCTGAGACAACCTGGGAAGTTCCTGAGACTCTCCTGTGTAGCCTCCAGATTCACCTGCAGTAGCTTCTGAATTAGCTGAGTTCACCAGTCTCCAGGGAAGGTGCTGGAGTAAGTAATAGGTATGAAATATGATGGAAGTCAGATACACCACGCAGACTCTCTGAAGGGCAGATTCACCATCTCCAAAGACAATGCTAAGAACTCACTGTATCTGCAAATGAACAGTCAGATAGCTGAGGACATCGCCATGTATGGCTGTACATAAGGTTCGAAGTGAGGGAACATCAGTGTGAGTTCAGACACAAAATTCCCTGCAGAAAGAAGAAAGGAGTCTGGGCTGAAGGGGCCAGCCAGTACTCACAAACCAGGTGCAGCCCCAGGGCAGGTGCACATGGAGGTCAAGGGCTGCTTTTCTTCAGGGTCTGTGGCTTCCTCTGCATCTAACAGTTCCCTTCGGAACCTCTGTACATTTATGTTTTGGGCCCACCACGAAGGCCCTGGATTAGAAAACTTTAATTAAAAAGAGGAAACATACTCATATATCCCCAGAACAGATGGAAGTATTGGAGGCCTAAGAATGTGCAGGAGCGGGGTGAAGCTGTAGACACTGCCCCCCCACAATGCCAGTCTCACAACTAGGGCTGGAGAAGACTGGGAATTTGATGGAGCTTCCCTAACAACCCTGTACTACAAGCTAAGTCCAGCAAGACCTTTAGTGCCTCCCTGAGCACAGGTGTCCGTCAGGGATCTCGCACGTGTCCCAGCAGCAGCCATGCTGTCCGGGTGGGGCTCCCTACATGGGTGTCTTTGGCACCCACCAGGTGACAGATGTTAGAGTGCAGGGCAGCAGCTGGCGGCCTGGTCTATTGGGGTCCCTGATGCTGGACGGATAAGAGGTGCATTCTCAGGGCCAGCACACTGTTTATGGATTTGTATATAAAAACTGTGATTTTGGCCAGGGCACAGTGGCTCACGCCTGTAATCCCAGCACTTTGGGAGGCCGAGGCGGGCGGATCACGAGATCAGGAGATCGAGACCATCCTCGGTGAAACCCCGTCTCTACTAAAAATACAAAAAATTAGCCGGGCGTGGTGTCGGGCGCCTGTAGTACCAGCTACTCGGGAGGCTGAGGCAGGAGAATGGCGTGAACCCAGGAGGCGGAGCTTGCAGTGAGCAGAGATTGCACCACTGCACTCCAGCCTGGGCGACAGAGCGAGAATCCATCTCAAAACAAAAACAAAAACAAAAAACCTGTGATTTTACTTCTTTTTCTCAGATAACATAGTAAATTAAGAACATACTGTGCAAAAATTGTAACATTCAACACTACCCCAAATTCATTGTTTCTTAATTTTGTGCCAGATTCCAACATATTATTGCCTTTCTAATGAGAAATTGTTCAATTAAAACTGAAACTACTTTTTTTCCTACCTTATGGTTTATTTTAGTTCTTTCCACATGCTAACCCGCCCTCCCCCAGAGAAAGGGCAGTTTGTCCTCCCTCTTAGCCTGAGAAAGGAGCTGTTCCTGTACAACTTAAGGCCTGCAGAGACCCCAGGTGTAGCTTCCCTGAGTCAGCTATTTCTCCATGTGGGCGACCCCCACTGCCAGTAACTGCTGCTCAGGTATAGTTGTGGGTTCAGAATTAGGACACCCTTTAGGTGATCACATCCCAATCCTATTCAGAAAATTATCCTTATCATAGACGGAGATATTTCAATACCCATTCTCCTAACATAAGGTTCTCTCTTTTACTTGGTTGCAAGATTTCGGGGAAAAGGCAACTATATATTTGTGGGAATCTAACCTCAGAATCTACTGCATTGCTCTGGCAGAATCAAAAATTGAACGCCAGTGAGCTCTTTATTCTCATTAAAATGTGTCTTTGGAAATGTTAACATTTTGTCCAGATTCTGTGCTCACAAGCAACGATGTTTCTTAGTGCACTGTTGGCTGGTGGAGGCCTCGCAGACCCTCTCCCTCACCTGTGCTGTCTCTGGATTTTCCATCATAACCAGTGCTTCCTGCTGGAGCTGGATCCATGAGTCCACATGGGAGCGACTGGAGTGAATCAGGTGCACACATCATGAAGGGAGAAAAAATTCCCACTCACTCTTTATGAATCCAGTCACCATCTCCAAATTTGGGTCCAAAAAGCGCTTGTTTTTACAGCTGAGCTATGTGAGCAACAAGCACACAACCACGTATTTTTAAGGAAAAGACAGAGTGAGGGGACCACAGTGTGAGCTCACAGCCAAACCTTCCTGGAGGGTTCACAGGACAGCAGGGGGTGCTGATGGTGGAAGGAGTTGCTCTGGATTCCAGGGCAAACGAAAGACCATTGTAGAAGCACTCGGGTCAGCCGGGGGCTCTCAGGAACCATGAGAAAATCAGGACACCAGAGGGGACTGGGTACAGCAGGGGGCGCAGGACTATTGTGGGAACTCAGAAAGAGCAGGTTCTAGGCTCAGCCTCAGGGCAGGTGCAGCTGGGGTGAAAAGGGGCTGGATGAGGGGTTTTGTGTCACCATCGTATTTCCCCACTAGACACCCTCCACTACATCTGTTCTAATGCATGTGAGTGTTTGTACGATTAAAAAAATCATATTTCTATAAATATATAACCATATGTGGGTATGTCAAGTTTTCCTCTTCAACTTATATCGGCCTTGTCCGTAAGGACTAACTCCCCGTAATTACTTGAGGACCTCATAAATTGTGGTCAGTTTTGTAGGTTTCCTCTCTTTCTCTGTCTCCCTTTCTCCCTTATTCTCTCTCACACAAATGGACATACCCCCCACTCCACACACAAAGAAATCTATGACTTTCATTACCTGATGTATTGAATAAAATTGATTAATGTACAGCTTTCCCAGCTTTGCTGTTGTTCATGCTGTTGTAAGTATAAGAACCATGGGTTTCTCAGCTGTGTACTTCTCCAAGCTGAGTAGCAGCTCTGTGATAATACTGAGAGGGCCAACAATCCAAATGTCAATCATCAGCTTAACTAGTAAACAAATTGTGGAAAAGTCATTCATCGGCAGACTACCGACTGTGACAATAATATGCTAATGTTGGATATGCTCAACAGCATGGTTAAATTCACATATGGTGAGTAAAACGAGCCAAACAAATAAAAGTACATACATATGATACACTTTTATCAATTCTATAGAATAAAATCTAAAGTTACATAAAGAATCAGTAGTTCACTGTGAATATTGTAGACAGGAGGAATTACAGAACAAGAGAAAATTTTGAGCGTAATTGACTAGTTATCTATGCTAATAATAATGATGTCTGTGACAATATTTGTACAATTGATCACTTCATGTGAAGATTTTTTTTTAGCTTAACGTCATTAAAGATAGTACTAACTGTAACATGTGTAATTTGGTAGAAACGGAGTCAGACAGAGATAAAATACATAAAACGTCAGAGACTCTTGAACATTCATAGGAATGAGCCTGCGCTTCTCCATATTTTTATGGAAACACTACAATACAGCAAAATAATGACAGCTTTTTTTTTTTTTTTTTTTTTTTTTTTGAGACAGAGTCTTGCTCTGTCGCCCAGGCTGGAGTGCAGTGGCCGGATCTCAGCTCACTGCAAGCTCCGCCTCCTGGGTTTAGGCCATTCTCCTGCCTCAGCCTCCCGAGTAGCTGTGACCACAGGCGACACCACCTCGCCCAGCTAGTTTTTTGTATTTTTTAGTAGAGACGGGGTTTCACCGTGTTTGCCAGGATGGTCTCAATCTCCTGACCTTGTGATCCGCCCGTCTCGGCCTCCCAAAGTGCTAGGATTACAGGCTTGAGCCACCGTGCCCGGCCATGACATCATTTTATGAAGTGAAGGGGGTTTATTAAACCACTCCAGGCATGTTATATTGGTTTGTTTTCCCACTGCTACAAAGAACTACCTGAATTTGGGTAATTTATAAAGAAAATAGGTTATCGACTCATAGTTCTGCATGGCTGCAGAGGCCTCAAGAAACTTGCAATCAAGGCAGACTGTGAAGGGGAAACAAAGAGACGGCTCACATGGCAGCAGGAGAAGTGGGGAGAGCTACCACACCCTTTAAATTTTCAGATCTCCTGAGACCTCAATCGCTATCACGAAAACAGCATGGAGGAGCCACCCCCATGATCCAGTCACCTCTCACCAGGTCCCTCCCTGGACTTGTGGAGATTCCAATTCAAGATCAGATTTGGGTGGGAACACAGAGCCAAACCATATCTCATGTCCAGCTCTGTCCCGGAGTTGGCTCAGGGATCAGGTGCGTCCTGTTAATGGGAGCTGGGACACCAAGCTCCCAGCCCCAGTTGTAGCTGACGTCATGCAAAGGCCAAGATATGTCAACTGAGATTTAGTGTGGATGTGATACGTGATGGTGACACACCCTCAGACCAAGTGGATATGGAAGGGATAATTATCTCCACACTAGAGGTGTCTGCTGAGAGCAGGCAGTTCTCTCAGGAAAGTCCACAACGGCTTGATAGAGCAGGGAAGGAGACGGGCTCAGGGTTTTTACCATGGTTTGGCAGTGGGGGGAGACTGAGTGTTTCCGCTCACAGAAGGGGTTGGTAGAGTAGGAAACTCCTACTCGCATCAAATAAGGCAGCTCCTGTGATTCTGACTGATATTCACCTTGTGTGTAAAAAAGGAGGTAATGGAGGAATGAGCCTTAAGCTATCAGCAGTCACACACCAATATACAGTGTGACAAGTTATTCTATGTAGCAACTCTAAAAATAAAGAATAAGAAAAGAGATAGGGGCTCAATATGATGGACAATACCAAGGTCTACAGAAAATGAGATGAGTGTTTGTAAGTCAAAGCAAATAGTAATGAGAAGCAGGAGGAAGGTGTGGGGAATTAGACAGGGGTCCCGGTCCAATGACTTGGGTGGAAACGTTTACTATTAAGGGTTATCAGCTTAGTCTGAAGGTCTTAGGTCAGCTATCTGTTTTAAAACATCAGAAACACCAGAGGATCTTTGAGGATGCTCAGTTTAAC
>NW_020266618.1:0-1669 GCF_003255815.1 Theropithecus gelada | reverse complement strand
TCATCTCACAGAGTGACAGCTGTCCCCTCAGGAAGCCTTTCGCTAAGAAAGTTGTTGTGGAATTGGCAAAGTGATATTTTGAAGCCCATAGAGGGCTATGGTGAAAAATTAAATATCCTCAGATGAAATCTGGGAAGAAGCTTTCTGAGAAACTGCTTAGTGTTCTGTTAATTCATCTCACAGAGTTAAATCTGTATTTCGTGGATCTCTTTGCTAGCCTTATTTCTGTGGCATCTGAGAACAGATATTTCGGATCCCTTTGAAGACTATAGGGCCAAAGGAAATATCCTCCGATAACAAAGAGAAAGAAGCTTTCTGAGATACTTCTTTGTGTTCTGTGAAATCATCTCACAGAGTTACAGCTCTCCCCTCAGGAAGCCTTCGTTAAGACAGTTCTTGTGGAAATGGCAAAGTGATATTTGGAAGCCTATAGAGGGCTATGTTGAAAAAGGAAATATCCTCAGATGAAATCTGGANAAATGGCAAAGTGATATTTGGAAGCCTATAGAGGGCTATGTTGAAAAAGGAAATATCCTCAGATGAAATCTGGAAAGAAGCTTTCTGAGAAACTGCTTAGTGTTCTGTTAATTCATCTCACAGAATTACATCTGTATTTCGTGGATCGCTTTGCTAGCCTCATTTCTGTCGAAACTGAGAACAGATATTTCGGATCCCTTTGAAGACTATAGGGCAAAAGGAAATATCCTCCGATAACAAAGAGAAAGAAGCTTTCTGAGAAACTTCTTTGTGTTCTGTGACATCGTCTCACAGATTTACAGCTTTCCCCTCAAGAAGACTTTCGCTAGGTCAGTTCTGGTGGAATTGGCAAAGTGATATTTGGAAGCCCGTAGAGGGCTATGGTGAAAAAGGAAATATCCTCAGATGAAATCTGCAAAGAAGCTTTCTGAGAAACTGCTCTGTGATGTGTGACTTCCACTCACAGAGTTACATCTGCATTTCGTGTATCTCTTTGCTAGCCTTATTTCTGTGGAATCTGAGAACAGATATTTCGGATCCCTTTGAAGACTATAGGGCCAAAGGAAATATCCTCCCATAACAAACAGAAGGAAGCTTTCTGAGAAACTTCTTTGTGTTCTGTGAAATCATCTCACAGAGATACAGCTTTCCCCTCAGGAAGCCTTTCGCTAAGACAGTTCTTGTGGAATTGGCAAAGTGATATTTGGAAGCCCTTAGAGGGCTATGGTGAAAAAGGCAATATCCTCAGCTGAAATCTGGAAAGAAGCTTTCTGAGAAACTGCTTAGTGTTCTGTTAATTCATCTCACAGAGTTACATCTGTATCTCGTGGATCTCTTTGCTAGCTTTATTTCTCTGGAATCTGAGAACAGATATTTCGGATCCCTTTGAAGACTATAGGGCCAAAGGAAATATCCTCCGGTAACGAAGAGAAGGAAGCTTTCTGAGAAACTTCTTTGTGTTCTGTGAAATCATCTCACAGAGTTACAGCTATCCCATCAGGGAGCCTTCGCTAAGACAGTTCTTGTGGAAATGGCAAAGTGATATTTGGAAGCCCATAGAGGGCTATGTTGAAAAAGGAAATATCCTCAGATGAAATCTGGAAAGAAGCTTTCCGAGAAACTGCTTAGTGTTCTGTTAATTCATCTCACAGAGTTACATGGGTATTTCGTGGATCTCTTTGCTAGCCTCATT
>NW_020266617.1:0-1668 GCF_003255815.1 Theropithecus gelada | reverse complement strand
ACTCTGTGAGATGATTTCACAGAACCCGAAGAAGTTTCTCAGAAAGCTTCTTTCTCTTTGTTATCGGACGATATTTCCTTTGCCCTATAGTCTTCATAGGGATTCGAAATATCTGTTCATAGATACCAGAGAAATAAGGCTAGAAAAGAGATCCACAAAATACAGATGTAACTCTGTGAGATGAATTAACAGAACACTAAGCAGTTTCTCAGAAAGCTTCTTTCCAGATTTCATCGGAGGATATTTCGTTTTTCACCAGAGCCCTCTATGGGTTTCCAGATATCACTTTGCGAATTCCACAAGAACTCTCTTAGCGAAAGGCTTCTTGAGGGGAAAGCTGTAACTCTGTGAGAGGGTTTATTTCACAGAACCTGAAGAAGTTTCTCAGAATGATTCTTTCTCTTTGTTATCGGAGGATATTTCCTTTGGCCCTATAGTCTTAATAGGGATTCGAAATATCTGTTCTCAGATTGAACAGAAATAAGGCTAGCAAAGTGATCCACGAAATACAGATGTAACTCTGTGAGATGAATTAACAGAACACTAAGCAGTTTCTCAGAAAGCTTCTTTCCACATTTCATGTCACGATATTTCGTTTTTCACCATAGCCCTCTATGGGCTTCTAGATATCACTTTGGGAATTCCACAAGAACTCTCTTAGCGAAAGGCTTCTTGAGGGGAAAGCTGTAACTCTGTGAGATGATTTCACAGAACCGGAAGAAGTTTCTCAGAAAGCTTCTTTCTCTTTGTTATCGGAGGATATTTCCTTTGGCCCTATAATCTTCATAGGGATTCGAAATATCTGTTCTCGGATTCCACAGAAAAAAGGCTAGCAAAGAGATCCACGAAATACAGGTGTAACTCTGTGAGGTGAATTAACAGAACACTAAGCAGTTTCTCAGAAAGCTTCTTACAAGATTTCATCGGAGGATAATTCCTTTTTCACCATAGCCCTCTAAGGGATTCCAGATATCACTTTGCCCATTCCACAAGAACTGTCTTAGCGAAAGGCTTCTTGAGGGGAAAGCTGTAAATCTGTGAGATGATTTCACAGAACACAAAGAAGTTTCTCAGAAAGCTTCTTTCTCTTTGTTATTGGAGGATATTTCCTTTGGCCCTATAGTGTTCAAAGGGATCCGAAATATCTGTACTCAGATTCCACAGAAAATAGGCTAGCAAAGAGATCCACGAAATACAGATGTAAATCTGTGAGTAGAAGTCAAACATCACAGAGCAGTTTCTCAGAAACCTTCTTTCCAGATTTCATCGGAGGATATTTCCTTTTTCACCATACCCCACTATTAGCTTCCAAATATCATTTTGCCAATTCCACAAGAACTGTCTAGGCGAAAGGCTTCTTGAGGAGAAAGCTGTAACTCTGTGAGATGATTTCACAGAACACAAAGAAGTTTCTCAGAAAGCTTCACTCTCTTTGTTATCGGAGGATATTTCCTTTGGCCATATAGCGTTCAAAGGGATCCGAAATATCTGTTGTCAGATTCCACAGAAATAAGGCTAGCAAAGAGATCCACGAAATACAGATGTAACTCTGTGAGATGAATTAACAGAACACTAAGCAGTTTTTCAGAAAGCTTCTGTCCAGATTTCATCTGAGGATATTTCCTTTTTCACCATAGCCCTCTATGGGTTCCAAATATCAATTTGCCA
>NW_020266616.1:0-1668 GCF_003255815.1 Theropithecus gelada | reverse complement strand
CAGTAGAATGAAAGTTTAGTCCATTTACATTCAAAGTTATTATCAATAATAATAATATTGATTACTCCTGCCACACCCACTCCTCTCTTCTTAAAATCCTTCAGTGGCTCTCCATTGTAGAAAGGACGAAGTCCAGCTCCTTAGTATGGCACAAAAGACTTCCCACAATATGCTTTCTGTCTACCCCTGTAGCTTGATCTTCTGCCACCCCACAATTTTTGTACCCTGTACTTGAGCTACACCTATTTATCTGTCCCTGAGCAAGCTTTGTTGAGCTTTGCCTTCTTGCTTTTGCCTGTACCAGTTACCCACCCACACCTCCTGACCAGCCATGGTCCTTCACACTATAGTTGAAACTTCACATTTTCCCCCCAATTCTCTACTTACAAGCAGAGTTGATCTGCAGACTTGCAGCTACCACTATGCCTAGAATATAAATTTATATAGCACTTGTTACACTCTTATACCTAATGGTTTCTAGGTCTGTTTTGTCTTTCTAATGGACTATAGTTTGTTGAGTGAAGGCATGGTTTCTTGTCTTTTTCAACACTATATCTCCATTTCTTGCTCAGTATGTGTGTGAACCATAGAAGGCACTCTTTATATAATGGTGATAAATATATGTCAACTATAAGTCAATATGGACATTTTCTTTTTTTCTTTATGAGAAAGCAAATTCTCGGAACTTTGGGAACTAATCATGTACTAGGAATATTGACTTCTCAGCCTATGTTTGCTGTGTTCACCCTGAGATTGAGACCAAGCTGGGCGTGTCTTAAAGATCAGATAAGTAGAACACTAGGTGTTTTTAGAAAACAAATTGCATCAAAGGAAGAGTTACAAATTTATTCTTAGGAAAACTGGGGAAATCAGAGAGGAAGAGTGATTTTGAGTACAATGCAGTGCCTCCTATTCTATGAAGTAAATAATAACAGAGCTTACTGGAATTTATGTAAGAGTTTCAGAGGCATTTTTTAGCAAAGAATGGCCTTCGTAGGGGTGGAAAAATAATTGTTGTACTTACTTCGGATAACACTGTTGAAACACATGTAGGGCAGACATATTGGCCTAATCAGGAAGCCAAGCAAGCCTAAAGCTGGAGAGACAGGAGAGAGAGAGAGAGAGACACTAAAGAGAGAGAGAGGAAGAAGAGGGAGAGAAAGAGAAACATGAAAGAGAGAGAGAGAGAGAGAGAGATACAGGAGATGAAAGCTCATCTGCAGAGCCAAATAGGCAGATAAGGATTTGAGAAACGTGGTGGGTATGTGGAGACTGAGCCATGAAAAATGTCCTTCAGGATCTCCTGAATTATTTGGGAGAAGGTTTTGTTTCTTCAAAATGGGAGAAAAGAAGAAGCAAAAAAAAATGCTATTTTTTTTAAGTGCCTACTATGCTACTTTTTACATATTCTTCCTGTCCCTTTGGTGTGGGCTTGGAAAACAAAATGACCCAAAGCTAGACATGATGTGGTCCTTGCCAATTTATGGACTGGGACATGAATAGGTAAAAAGGTAACCATACAGAACTACCTTAGGAGTTTAGGAGAAAGGTGTCTTCTCCTTTCTAGCTCAAACCTCCTGGCAGATGACTTTTAGGATTTAATAGTGCCAAAGGTTTGAGTTACTATTTTGTCTCAAGGGAAAGCTAAAGATGGGAAAAAATAATTCC
>NW_020266615.1:0-1668 GCF_003255815.1 Theropithecus gelada | reverse complement strand
CCGAGATTGGGCCACTGCACTCCAGGCTGGGCGATAGAGCAAGACTTAAAAAAAAAAAAAAAAAAAAAAAAAAGCCAGAGAGACACCTGCCCAAAGTCACAGAGGTAAGAGTAGGAGTCGCTGAGTGCTGGGTGGCACCATTCTCTGAAACTGATCCATCCTTCTATGAGCTGCAGTTTCCCCTTCTGTAAGCTCTGTCCCCCAGACTGGAGTGGTGGCGCAATCTCGGCTCACTGCAAGCTCCGCCTCCCAGGTTCAAGCGATTCTCCTGCTTCAGCCTCCCAAGTAGCTGGGACTACAGGCGCCCGCCACCTTGCCCGGCTAGTTTTTTGTATTTTTAGTAACAGACGGGGTTTCACCGTGTTAGCCAGGATGGTCTCGATCTCCTGACCTCGTGATCCTCCCGCCTTGGCCTCCCAAAGTGCTGGGATTACAGGTGTGAGCCACCGCGCCCGGCCGCGTCTGGCAAATTTGTTTAAATTTTTGCAGAGAGAGGGTCTCACTAGGTTGCCCAGGCTGGTCTCAGACCCTAAGTTCCAGTGATCCTCCTGCCTCAGTTTCCACCTTCCTAAGTACTGGGATTACAAGCATGAGCCACCGGTGCCCAGCCTTATTACTTCCATGTTAGAGATGGGGAAACCGAGGCTGAGAGGTGCAGTCATGTGTCCCGTTCCCATTCCGCCTGTCTTCAGCCCTCCCCACTGTCTCTCCCTGCAGGTGAGATCCGTGCCCACCTGCTGCCCTCCAAGGCCTGCCGCCCCCGGACCCCTGGGTCCTGCTCCACCGACCCACAGCCCCTGCCCCCACCCCTGCCCAAGAAAATCCTAACCCGGACCCAGTCACTGCCCAACCGCAGGACCCCCCATGCCAGCTCCATCCAAGTACAGCTGCCTCGGAGGCCCTTTCTGGGGTCCCACAGTGTGGACAAGAGCCAGGCTGAGGTGGGACCAGCTTGTCCCCCTGCAGAGCTGACCTTTGGCCTGACTGATGCCCCGCTGGGCCTCTCTCTCCGCAATCTGCACAGTCCAGAGGCTGTGCACGCCGCATTGGCTGCCCGGCAGCTGCAGGGCCTCCATGCCATCTATGCCCGGCTCCGTGCCCGGTTCATGGGGGGCCACCCCGGGCCCTGCCGCCCTGGCCACGGCTTCCGCCTCCTGGACAGCTCGCCCTGCGCAGAGAGCGGGGATGCCCTGTACTACCGCGTGGTGCGCGTGCATGACGACGCCTGGCACATCCTGGTCGCCAAGGTGAGACCCACGGCCCCACCTTCTCTGAGGTGTCCCCAGTGTCCCATCTTAGGCATAACCCAGGGCTTGTTTCGCTTGGCCTTTCTGTGAGTCAGTTCTCACACTGCTGTAAAGAAATACTGGAGCCCAGTGCTCACACCTGTCATCCGAGCACTTTGGGAGGCCGAGACAGGCGGATCACAAGGTCAGGAGATCGAGACCATCCTGGCTAACACAGTGAAACCCCCGTCTCTACTAAAAATACAAAAAATTAGCCAGGTGTGATGGCAGGCACCTGTAGTCCCAGCTACTTGGGAGGCTGAGGCATGAGAATGACATGAACCTGGGGGGCAGAGCTTGCAGTGAGCCAAGAATGCGCCACTGCACTCCAGCCTGGGCAACAGAGCGACTCTGTCTCAAAAAAAAAAAAAAAAAAAAAAAA
>NW_020266614.1:0-1668 GCF_003255815.1 Theropithecus gelada | reverse complement strand
GTGACTTCTACACACAGAGTTACATCTGTGTTTCGTGGATCTCTTTGCTAGGCTCTTTCTGTGGAATCTGAGAACAGATACTTCGGTTCCGTTTGCAGACTTTAGGGCCAAAGGAAATATCCTTCGATAACAAAGACAAAGAAGCTTTCTGAGAAACTTCTCTGTGTTCTGTGAAATCATCTCACAGAGTTACATCGTTCTCCACAAGAAGCCTTTCGCTAAGACTGTTCTTGTGGAATTGGCAAATTGATATTTGGAAGCCCCTAGAGGGCTATGGTGAAAAAGGAAATATCCTCAGATGAAATCTGGAAAGAAGCCTTCTGAGAAACTGCTTAGTTTTCTGTTAATTCATCTCACAGAGTTACATCTGTATTTCCTGGATCTCTTTGATAGCCTTCTTTCTGTGGAATCTGAGAAGAGATATTTCGGATCCCTTTGAAGACTATAGGGCCAAAGGATATTTCCTCCGATAACAAAGAGAAAGAAGCTTTCTGAGAAACTTCTTTGTCTTCTGTGAAATCATCTCACAGAGTTACAACTTTCCCCTCAAGAAGCCTTTCGCTAAGACAGTTCCTCTGGAATTGGCAAAGTGATATTTGAAAGCCCATAGAGGGCTGTAGTGAAAAAGGAAATATCCTCCGATGAAATCTGGAAAGAAGCTTTCGGAGAAACTGCTTAGTGTTCTGTTAATTCATCTCACAGAGTTACATCTGTATTTCCTGGATCTCTTTGCTAGCCTTCTTTCTGTTGAATCTAAGAACAGACATTTCGGATCCCTTTGAAGACTATAGGGCCAAAAGAAATGTCCTCCGATAACAAAGAGAAAGAAGCTTTCTGAGAAACTTCTTTGTGTTCTGTGAAATCATCTCACAGAGTTACCGCTTTCCCCTCAAGAAGCCTTTCGCTAAGACAGTTCTTGTAGTATTGGCAAAGTGATATTTGGAAGCCCATAGAGGGCTATGGTGAAAAAGGAAATATCCTCAGATGAAATCTGGAAAGAAGCTTTCTGAGAACTGCTCTGTGATGTGTGACTTCTACACACAGAGTTACATCTGTGTTTCCTGGATCTCTTTGCTAGCCTCTTTCTGTGGAATCTGAGAACAGATACTTCAGTTCCCTTTGAAGACTATAGGGCCAAAGGAAATATCCTTCGATAACAAAGACAAAGAATCTTTCTTAGTAACTTCTTTGTGTTCTGTGAAATCATCTCACAGAATTACAGCTTTCCCCTCAAGAAGCCTTTCGCTAAGACAGTTCTTGTGGAATTGGCAAAGTGATATTTGGAAGCCCATAGAGTGCTGTGGTGAAAAAGGAAATATCCTCTGATGAAATCTGGAAAGAATCTTTCTCAGAAACTGCTTAGTGTTCTGTTAATTCATCTCACAGAGTTACATCTGTATTTCATGGATCTCTTTGCTAGCCTTTTTCTGTGGAATCTGAGAACAGATATTTCGGATCCCTTTGAAGACTATAGTTCCAAAGGAAATATGGTCCGATAACAAAGTGAAAGAAGCTTTCTGAGAAACTTCCTTGTGTTCTGTGAAATCATCTCACAGCGTTACAGCTTTCCCCTCAAGAAGCCTTTCGCTAAGACAGTTCTTGTGGAATTGGCAAAGTGATATTTGGAAGCCCATAGAGGGCTATGGTGAATAAGGAAATATCCTCAGA
>NW_020266613.1:0-1669 GCF_003255815.1 Theropithecus gelada | reverse complement strand
CCCCCATGATGACTTTACTTTTCTTCTTGAACCTGGTGAATTTCTGTATTAACATTTCTGATTTGAACCCTTCTGATATTCCTGAGATAAACTTTATGTGACCTTGGTATTCTGTTGGATTTTGGTTAGCTGATACTTCAAGATTTTTATAAAACTGGGTTGCAATTTACTTGTGTTCCCATTTCTAGCTGTCTCAGAGCTTCATCAAATGGGCGGGACCACTTTCCCTTAACTTCTCCTTTTCTGGAACAACAGACATATCCTGTCCTGTGGATATGGTTCCCCACAGGTCTGGGATATGGGTGCTGTGAATACTGCTGTGCTGGGGCTTTGGGAAGTGTGTTTGCATGCGTGTGCGATGGGATACAGGTATGATTACTACTTTAATTTCTTTTCTTTTTTTTTTTTTTTGAGACGAAGTCTCACTCTGTTGCCCAGGCTGGAGTGCAATGGCGCGATCTCAACTCACTGCAGTCTCCACCTCCTGGGTTCAAGCAACTCTCCTGCCTCAGCCTCCAGAGTTGCTGGGATTACAGGCACCCACAACCATGCCTGAAATTTTGTATTTTTAGTAAAGATGGAGTTTAACCATTTGGCCAGGCTTGTCTTGAACTCCCAGTTACCAATTTCGTATGTGTCCTTTTGAAGGCTTTCTAAGTATGACCAATGTAGTAAAGTGAGTCACCTACCACTCTTTTTTTTTTTTTTCCGGATGGGGTTTCACCTTGTTGCCCAGGCTACTCTTGAACTCTTGGGCTCCAGCAATCTACCCCCTTCAGCTTCCCAAAGTTCTGGGATTATAGGCATGAGCCACCATACCCAGCCCCACCACTCATTCTTGACCTATTCTCCTTTGCCTTTCTCTGTTGCAGAGTCCTGGAAGTTAAATGCTCTATTTCCTAGCCTCCCTTGCAACTAGGAACAGTCATGTGACTCCATTTTGGCCAATGAGATACAAGAAACACTTGCTGAGCGGTACAATCAGAAAGTATTTGCTTTTCCAGTAACATGTAGGACCAATCACCTTTTTGTACTTCCCCTTTCTTCTTAATTTGAACATTGCATTGCCATCATGTTTGGAGATGAGTCAGCCATCTTGCAAATAGGAGGCAACAAGACTGAGGGAAATGCCATCCTGCTTCAGAGAGCAGAATGGAAAGAGAAGCCTAAGATGGCAATGGCACAGTTGGGCAGCTGAGTCAGGACTGGGGCCACTGCCTCTGGGTCTCAAGGGAGAAAAATAAACCCCTGTTTGTTGGCCTCATGTTAGGTTGGATTTTTTTTACTTAAAGCCAAAACATTTCTGACATACAAAACCAGACACACAAGTGCATGCCACACATACATCACAAGTGATCACATACTGTCCCATTAGCACCTTGATTTTTCCACTGAACCGTCAATCTTGCGGATCATCCTTTATCAGTGCCTGGCAAATTGTCTTGTTCTTGTTTTCTTGGGTTTTGTTTTTGCTTTGTTTTGTTTTGTTTTGTTTTGTTTTGTTTTAAAGACAAGGTCTCACTCTGTTGCCCAAGCTGGAGTGCATTGGCACAATCATAGCTCACTACCACCTGGATCTTCTGGGCTTAGCAATCCTCCAGCCTCAGCCCCCCAAGTAGCTGGTACTAAAGGCATGTGCCACCATGCCTGGCTAATTTTCACATGTTCT
>NW_020266612.1:0-1669 GCF_003255815.1 Theropithecus gelada | reverse complement strand
AAAAAAAAAAAAAAAAAAAAAAAAAAAAAAAAATTAGCTGAGTGCGGTGGCATGTGCCTGTGGTCCTAGCTACTCAGGAGGCTGAGGTGGGAGGATCACTTGAGTACCAGTGCTTGAAGCTGCAGTGAGCTACACCAGCCTGGGCGACAGAGCAAGACTCTCAAAAACAAAACAAGGCCAGGTGCGGTGGCTCACCCCTGTAATCCCAGCACTTTGAAAGGCTGCGGCAGGCAGATCACAAGGTCAGGAGTTTGAGACCAGCCTCACCAACATGGTGAAACTCCGTCTCCACTAAAAATACAAAAATAATCCGGGCATGGTGGTGGGTGCCTGTAATCCCAGCTACTCAGGAGGCAGAGGCAGGAGAATCACTTTAACCCAGGAGGCAGTTTGCGGTGAGCTGAGATTGAGCCACTGCACTCCAGCCTGGATGACAGAGCAAGAGTCCATCTCAAAAAAAAAAAAAAAAAACAAAAGGAAACAAAAACCAGAGAAACCACAATGAGAGACTACTTCACATGCACTGGGATGGCTATGATACAAAAAATGCAAGCTAGTGTGGGAAAGAATGTGGAGCAGTTGGAGCCCGTATACACCAGGAAGGTAAAATGACGTAGACGCTTCGGAAACGGTTGGACAGTTCTCTGATAAGCGAAATGCAGAGTAAGACCATACGAGCCAGCAATTTCGCTCCTAAGCAGAAACAGAAAATAGAAAACATGTCCACACAAAATCCTGGACGTGGCTGGGAGCGGTGGCTCACGCCTGTAATCCCAGCACTTTGGGAGGTCGAGGTGGACGGATCACAAGAGGCCAGGAGTTCCAGACCAGCCTGGCCAACAGGGTGAAACCCCGTCTCTACTAAAAATACAAAAATTGGCCAGGCATGGTGGTGCACACCTGTAATACCAGCTACTCAGGAGGCTGAGACAGGAGAATTGCTTGAACCTGGGAGTAGAGGTTGCAGTGAGCCAAGATTGCACATTGCACTCCAGCCTGGGCGACAGAGTGATATTCTGTCTCAAAACAAAAAACCAAAAAAACAAAAATAAGCCCGGAGTGGTGGTGGGCACCTGTAGTTCCAGCTACTTGAGAGGCTGAGGCAGGAGAATCACTTGAACCTGGGAGGCAGAGGTTGCCGTGAGCCGAGATCAAGCCACTGCACTCCAGCCTGGGAGACAGAATGAGACTCCGTCTCAAAACCCAAAACAGGCCGGGCGCCGTGGCTCACACCTGTAATCCCAGCACTTTGGGAGGCTGGGGAGGGTGGATCATGAGGTCAGGAGTTCGAGACCAGCCTGGCCAGCATGGTGAAACCCCGTTTCTACTAAAATACAAAAAAAATTTAGCCGGGCATGGTGGCGGGCGCCTGTAAGCCCGGCTACTGGGGAGGCTGAGGCAGGAGAATCACTTGAACCCAGGAAGTGCAGATTGCAGTGAGCAGAGATTGTACCACTGCACTCCAGCCTGGGCAACAAGAGCGAGACTCTTTCTCAAAAAAAAAAAAAAAAAAAACCCAAAAACTTTAGTCATCACAGCAGTGTGGCGTTGCCATGAGGACAGACATATACATCAAACAGAACAAGGTCCAGAAATAGATCCACACTTTTATGGCCAATTAATTTTTTTTTTTTTTTTTTAACATGAAGTCTTGCATGGTTGCCCAGGC
>NW_020266611.1:0-1669 GCF_003255815.1 Theropithecus gelada | reverse complement strand
AGAAAAGTGAGCAGAGAGCTGGTGAGGCAAGCACAGAGCACGGGCGGGCGTGCTGCGGCAGCTGTGGGAGGGCTGCGGAGGGGAGGGCGCAGGTGCAGGTGTGGCAAGGTTCCTGGAAAAGAGGGGCTGGAAAGAAAAGGGGAGGAAGACGGAGGGAGGAGCCGGAGCTTCACAGGTACTGCCTGGGGACTGCGGCGGCCCTCCCCAGCCCACACACACTGGCCTGACCCACGGTACCTAGGAGGTGCACCCCAGTTCAGAACAATGCTCAGCCCCCTCTGGATTCCCCCTTCTCTGGTCACCCTCTCTTCCAACCCACTGGCCCAGGGCCACTTCTCACCTTGGGGAACCCCACCCAACAGCCACCAGGCCTGATAGAGAAGGAACACTGCTTGACCCAGGATGGTGAAACTAAAAGGGATGGATGGCTGGAGTGAGTGCCAGAGGCCTCTCTGGGTGGTCAGAAAGACCCGGACCCTCGGTAGGACAGGGGGGGCATATGCCACTGGCTAAAGACTTATAAGTCTAAGAGGGGAGCCTCAGCTGGTTACGGGGGCTACAGGTCCCATAGGTGAGGCTGGGCCCTTCCTGCTGGGAAATCAGAAGAGGGAGAGTCCATGGCAGGGGAGGCTGGTGGGCTCGCTAGGTGGAGCTCAGCTGGGCCAGCAGGCACTGTGATCCCTTTGGCTGAATAGCACAGGCAACCCCTAGGAGCAACAGGCCAAGGTGCAGGAGCCCGCTGGCTGGCGGTAGTGCTTCAGCGGGGGCCAGAGACCCTGCCTTCAGTCACACGCTAGCAGCTATGATGGTACCTGGGAGGGAGGGAAGGGGGCTGTGTGTTCCTGCCTGGCCTGTGAGGTGTGTTGTGGGATGACCATGTGCACGGGACTCTCAAGATTTTATCCTAGATCGCCACTGGATTGCCGATAGATAGAGGAGGTGGGACCCTGACTATCACTGCTCCTCTGCAGTGGATTCGGCTCTGGCACTCCCAGGCTGGGAGCTGGATACCCTGCCCTGGCAGCATGGCTCAGACTGCATGACGTACATTGTGCCCAGCATGACGTTCCTGGGCTTCTGGCCACCTCAGAGTCCAGCCCCACACACAATGCCCTCCAAGTTCCCGGCCCCTACACCATAAACCACGAGCTCTCTGTCCTCTGTGACAACTTCAGGGAGCACCCACGTCTGCCATCTTGGGTATGGAGCCTTTTCCAAGAGCTCACAGGCTCATCCATGGAGTCTGGGTGGCTTTGGGGCTGTGGAGGCCAGCCCTGGTACCTGCGTCCGGCTGGGACGCTCTGCACCTGCAGCCAGGGTCTTCCATGGACCCCCGTGGGCATGCTGATGGTGTTCGCGTTGATGTCACCGATGATGCTGGGTGCCTCCCTCAGCATGTGGTGTGTGCACAGCATCTCATTGCACCATTGTCCCTGCTGTGCCACCTCCTCCATCAGCATGTTCATGTCCCCATGTGAGTACAGGTTGGATAGCAGTTCCGAGAAGATGAACTCCTTGGTCTAAGAGTTGGCAAAGAGGGAAGGAAGTTGGGACCTGATGCCTGTGCCAACCTGGCCACCCTGCCTGGCCCTGCAAGGAGTGTGTTCTGGACTTGGAGCCCGAAGTATTGCTGCCATATTATATCAGGGACTTGAGCGTCTGTGAATTT
>NW_020266610.1:0-1669 GCF_003255815.1 Theropithecus gelada | reverse complement strand
GGGCTGAGACAATGGGGTTTTCTAAATATACAATCATGTCATCTGCACACAGGGACAATTTGACTTCTTCTTTTCCTAACTGAATACCCTTGATTTCTTTCTCTTGCCTGATTGCCCTAGCCAGAACTTCCAACACTATGTTGAATAGGAGTGGTGAGAGAGGGCATCCCTGTCTTGTGCCAGTTTTCAAAGGGAATTTTACCAGTTTTTGCCCATTCAGTATGATATTGGCTGTGGGTTTGTCATAAATAGCTCTTATGATTTTGAGGTACGTTCCATCAATACCGAATTTATTGAGCGTTTTTAGCATGAAGGGCTGTTGAATTTTGTCAAAGGCCTTTTCTGCATCTATTGAGATAATCATGTGCTTTTTGTCTTTGGTTCTGTTTCTATGCTGGATTACATTTATTGATTTGCGAATGTTGAACCAGCCTTGCATCCCAGGGATGAAGCCCACTTGATCATGGTGGATAAGCTTTTTGATGTGCTGCTTAATCCAGTTTGCCAGTATTTTATTGAGGATTTTTGCATCGATGTTCATCAGGGTTATTGGTTTAAAATTCTCTTTTTTTGTTGTGTCTCTGCCAGGCTTTGGTATCAGGATGATGTTGGCCTCATCAAATGAGTTAGGGAGGATTCCCTCTTCTTCTATGGATTGGAATAGTTTCAGAAGGAATGGTACCAGCTCCTCCTTGTACCTCTGGTAGAATTCAGCTGTGAATCCATCTGGTCCTGGACTTTTTTTGGTTGGTAGGCTATTAATTATTGCCTCAATTTCAGAGCCTGCTATTGGTCTATTCAGGGATTCAACTTCTTCCTGGTTTAGTCTTGGAAGAGTGTAAGTGTCCAGGAAATTATCAATTTCTTCTAGATTTTCTAGTTTATTTGCGTAGAGGTGTTTATAGTATTCTCTGATGGTAGTTTGTATTTCTGTGGGGTTGGTGGTGATATTCCCTTTATCATTTTTTTTGTGTCTATTTGATTCTTCTCTCTTTTCTTCTTTATTAGTCTTGCTAGTGGTCTGTCAATTTTGTTGATCTTTTCAAAAAACCAACTCCTGGATTCATTGATTTTTTGGAGGTTTTTTTGTGTCTCTATCTCCTTCAGTTCTGCTCTGATCTTAGTTATTTCTTGCCTTCTGCTAGCTTTTGAATGTGTTTGCTCTTCCTTCTCTAGTTCTTTTAATTGTGATGTTAGGGTGTCAATTTTAGATCTCTCCTGCTTTCTCCTGTGGGCATTGAGTGCTATAAATTTCCCTCTACACACTGCTATAAATGTGTCCCAGAGATTCTGGTATGTTGTATCTTTGTTCTCATTGGTTTCAAAGAACATCTTTATTTCTGCCTTCATTTCATTATGTACCCATTAATGTCATTCAGGAGCAGGTTGTTCAGTTTCCAGGTAGTTGAACGGTTTTGATTGAGTTTCTTAGTCCTGAGTTCTAGTTTGATTGCACTGTGATCTGAGAGAGAGTTAGTTATAATTTCTGTTCTTGTAGATTTGCTGAGTAGTGCTTTACTTTCAATTATGTGGTCAATTTTGGAATAAGTGCGATGTGGTGCTGAGAAGAATGTATCTTGTGTTGATTTGGGGTGGAGAGTTCTATAGATGTCTATTAGGTTTGCTTGCTGCAGAGATGAGTTCAATTCCTGGATATCCTTGTTAACTT
>NW_020266609.1:906-1669 GCF_003255815.1 Theropithecus gelada | reverse complement strand
GGATATTTCCTTTTTTATCATAGCCCTCTGGGGGCTGCCAAATATCATTTTACCAATTCCACAAGAACTGTCTTCACAAAAGGCTTCTTGAGGGGAAAGCTGTAACTCTGTGAGATTATTTCACAGAACACAAAGAAGTTTCTCAGAAACCTTCTTTCTCTTTGTTATTGGAGGATATTTCCTTTGGACCTATAGTCTTCAAAGGGATCCGAAACATCTGTTCTCAGATTCCACAGAAATAAGGCTAGCAAAGAGATCCACGAAACACAGATGTAACTCTGTGAGTGGAATTCACACATCACAGAGCAGTTTCTCAGGAAGCTTCTTTGCAGATTTCATCGGAGGATATTTCCTTTTTCACCATAGCCCTCTAAGGGCTTCCAAATATCACTTTGCCAATTCCACAAGAACTGTCTTAGCGAAAGGCTTCTTTCGCGGAAAGCTGTCACTCTGTGACTTGATTTCACAGAACACAAAGAAGTTTCTCAGAAATCTTCTTTCTCTTTGTTCTCGGAGGATATTTCCTTCGGCCCTATAGTCTTCAAAGGGATCCGAAATATCTGTTCTCAGATTCCACAGAAATAAGGCTAGCAAAAAGATCCACGAAACACTGATGTAACTCTGTGAGTGGAAGTCACACATCACAGAAAAGTTTCTCAGAAAGATTCTTTCCAGATTTCATCTGAGGATATTTCCTTTTTCACCATAGCCCTCTATGGGCTTCCAAATATCACTTTGCCAATTCCACAAGAACTGTCTTAGC
>NW_020266609.1:0-828 GCF_003255815.1 Theropithecus gelada | reverse complement strand
CTTCTTGAGGGGAAAGCTGTAACTCTGTGAGATGATTTCAGAGAACACAAAGAAGTTTCTTAGAAAGCTTCTGTCTCTTTGTTATCGGAGGATATTTCCTTTGGCCCTGTAGTCTTCAAAGGGATCTGAAATATCTGTTCTCAGATTCCACAGAAATAAGGCTAGCAAAGAGATCCACGAAACACAGATATAACTCTGTGAGATGAATTAACAGAACACTAAGCAGTTTCGCAGAAAGTTTCTTTCCAGATTTCATCTGAGGATATTTCCTTTTTCACCATACCCCTCTAAGGGCTTCCAAATATCACTTTGCCAATTCCACAAGAACTGTCTTAGCGAAAGGCTTCTATAGCGGAAAGCTGTAACTCTGTGACATGATTTCACAGAACACAAAGAAGTTTCTCAGAAAGCTTGTTTCTCTTTGTTATCGGAGGATATTTCCTTTGGCCCTATAGTCTTCAAAGGGATCCGAAATATCTGTTCTCAGATTCCACAGAAATAAGGCAAGCAAAGAGTTCAACGAAATACAGATGTAACACTGTGAGTGGAAGTCACACATCACAGAGCAGTTTCTCAGAAAGCTTTTTTCCAGATTTCATCAGAGGATATTTCCTTTTACACCATAGCCCTCTATGGGCTTCCAAATATCACTTTTCCAATTCCACAACAACTGTCTTAGCAAAAGGCTTCTTGAGGGGAAAGCAGTAACTCTGTGAGATGATTTCACAGAACACAGGGAAGTTTCTCAGAAAGCTTCTTTCTCTTTGTTATCGGAGGATATTTCCTTTGGCCCTATAGTCTTCAAAGGGATCCGAAATATCTGTTCTC
>NW_020266608.1:0-7978 GCF_003255815.1 Theropithecus gelada | reverse complement strand
GCAAGCTCCGCCTCCCGGGTTCACGCCATTCTCCTGCCTCAGCCTCCGGAGTAGCTGGGACTACAGGCGCCCGCCACCTCGCCCGGCTAGTTTTTTGTATTTTTTTAGTAGAGACGGGGTTTCACCGTGTTAGCCAGGATGGTCTCGATCTCCCGACCTCGTGATCCGCCCGTCTCGGCCTCCCAAAGTGCTGGGATTACAGGCTTGAGCCACCGCGCCTGGCCTGTTTTTTTTTTTTTGAGACGGAGTCTCACTCTGTCACCCAGGCTGGAGTGCAGTGGCGCGATCTCGGCTCACTGCAACCTCCGCCTCCTGGGTACAAGGGATTCTTCTGCCTCAGCCTCCCAAGTAGCTGGGACTACAGGTGCCCGCCACCATGCCCAGCTAATGTTTTGTATTTGTCTTTTTAGTAGGGACAGGGTTTCACCATGTTGGCGAGGCTGGTCTCTAACTCATGACCTCGTGATTCGCCTGCCTCAGCCTCCCAGAGTGCTGGGATTAGAGGCGTGAGCCACCGCGCCCGGCCTCATGTTGTTACTGTGATTAAACATATGCTTCCTTCCTTGTCATTCCCAGAGGGAGGCATTTTTATCCCCATTTTGTTGATACGCAAACTGAGACCTGGTAAGGGAAGCCTCTTGCCCCAGGGCCTGCATGCTTCTCTCTGACCTGTTACCCAGCTGCCAGGGTCTTCCCTTAGAAGGGGTGGCGTTTGGGGCTTGTGGGACAGTGCCCTGGGTGGCAGCTGGGAGGCACCCTGTCCGATGTGGGCCTGCCCATGTGGGGCGTGGCGGGGCTGGCTGTGGCTTCCACCCAGGCCCCAGCTGATTTCCATCATCTTTCTGAGCGGCAGTCAGCCTGTGGCCCCTATAGGCAGTAACCCCAGGTGTGTGCAGGGGTTGCCCTTGATGGGGCTCCCTTAGTGAACCCCATGTCTGCCACTCCATGCATTCACAGATTCATCCCCTAAGCCACTGTGGCTCGGTGGTGCCAAGTCCCTGCTTTCTGGCTGTGTGACCTGGCACTTCCCATCTCCGAGCCTCACTTTCTTTGTCTGTTAAATGGGCACACGGGGCTGGCTAGGGCTGCCGTGGGAGGTCATTCTCCGGCTGTAGGGTGGGTGTCCTCTTGGCCTGCAGAGCTCAGCATATGAGCCACCCGCCTGTGAGTCCCCCACCGCCTTGCCCTGTGGCCTCTGGAAGTCCCAGTGCCCCACCGACTTCAGGATTCCCCCTGCAGATGGGGAGAACGGTGCCAAGCCGGATCTGGGCTGGTTGGGCGGCAGGGGTAGAAGGCCCTTCTCTGAGGGTGCGGGGTGCCGAGGGCTGAGGGTCTGCTGTTGGGGGCTTCCTGCCATCTTGTGCTTTCTCAAGCCCTGGGTCTGGTTGGGTTGACCCAGGCCCATCCTGCGGCTCAGGGGTGGGGCCAGAGCAGGGGAACCCTCTTGGTCATTTGGCCATTATCAGCTCCACACAGTTGGGGAGAGGCGGGGGTCTCGGGGTGGTGGGCTGGGGCGGCGGCGCTGGCCCGACTGGCTGCCTGATGGTCCTCCCAACTTCTCTCTGCAGGCGAGGCCTTCTTGGGCAGTTTTGTGGCCAGCGGGATGGGGCCCTCGGCCTCATCCCATGGGAGCCCGGTGCCACTGCCCTCTGACCTCTCCTTCCGCTCCCCAACCCCTAGCAACCTGCCCATGGTGCAGCTGTGGGCCGCCCACGCCCATGAAGGTAAGGAACATGCGGGGGTCGGGGCTGAGGGTTGCTGGGCTGACGTCCCAGCCACTCTGGCCACTTCATGTGCCCCTCTATTGTCATCACTGAGCTGGGGCTGGTGGGCCCCAGGTCACCTGGCCTCCCTGTCATTTCTCAAACGCTCAGGGCTTCCTGTTGTCACAATCACAGGGCCTTTGTACGAGCTGTTCCCTCTCCTTCCAGCCTGACACCCCATGCCACAGACCACCTTCCATTTCTCCTCCAGCTCAGCTCAGAGACCCCCTCTTCCCCACCCCCTTCCATCACTCGCTTGTGACGACAGATTATCTGATCCTTCATGAACCCCCGCTTTCCCACCGGAGTGAGCCCTGAGTGCAGGGCCTGGTTTGATCTACTCAGCACTGTATCCTTGGTGCACAGTAGGCTCATTAATAATTAGAGGAGCAGGCCGGGCGTGGTGGCTCACAGCTGTAATCCCAACACTTTGGGAGGTTGAGGTGGGAAGATCACTTGAGGGCAGGCGTTCGAGACCAGTCTGGGCAACATAGCGAGACCCCATCTCTACAAAAAAAATTTCCCGGAGCCTGGGGACCTGGGGCTGTTGGGGCCTCTTCTTTTGCATTTCTGCAGCCATGCCCCTCAATGTAGGGGCTCTGCAGGCCTGGCTTCCCCCAGGCCATGAGCAGATTCTGGATTTCTGTAGAGCCTCACTTTCATTCTCTGCCTGCAAAGGAATGGGCCTGAGGACCTCTGAGCTCCTCCTCTCCTCCTTTGACAGGTTCTGGATGTTGGGCACTAGGTACCTCCTTCCTCCTTCCTCCTCCCTCCTCCCAGGTGTCCTGTAGGTGCTCATGGTTCCTGGAAGGTTGCAGCCCTGGAGCTCCTGCTGCAGGCTTAGGGCTCTTCCGGCCCTCCCTGGCTACTGTCCCTCCCCTTCCTCCGGTGGGGTCAGGTCTGACCGAGTGCTCACCATCATCCCGAATCCTGTGGCTACTGCGTTCAGCCCAGGAGGAGACAGGTTCAGCCAGAGGCGTCCCCAGCCACAGGACCCTATCCAGTCCTTAGAGTACGTTGCCCGTTGTACACATGAGGTCAGCGAGTCTGCTCCTCCTGGACACTCTGGGGAAGGCATCTGAATCCAGGCACGAGGGTGTCTGGCCTGCACAGAGGGGGCCTTCTAGGCTGGGGTCCCACCTGAGCCTGCCACTTTAACCAGCCAAGGCAGGTGCCTGGGCGAGAAGAGCCTGCCTCTCGGACCTGTCTGCCAGCAGCTCGTTACCTCTATCTCCCTGAGACTTCCTTTTCTCTTTGGCCAACAAATCCTAGTAATGACCGCAAACACACAGGGTGCTTACCACAGCCCAGTGCACACTCAGCTCACTTCAGCCTCAGAGCCAGCCCTGCCTGGGGGAGGGACTGTTAGGCCCTTATTTTTACAGACAGGGTCTTGCTCTGTCGCCCAGGCTGGAGTGCTGTGGTGCAATCTCGGCTCACCGAAACCTCCGCCTCCCAGGCTCAAGCCATTCTCCCAGCTCAGCCTCCTGAGTAGCTGGAACTATAGGTGCATACTATCACGCCCAGTTAACTACTAGATTTTGTTTTGGTGGAGTCGGGGTTTTACCATGTGTCCCAGGCTGGTCTTGAACTGCTAGGCCCAAGCGATCCTCCCACCTTGACCTCCCAAAGTGCTGGGATTATAGGCATGAGCCACTGCGCCTGGCCTATTAAGCCCATTAGGTCCATTTTACAGACGGGAGAGCAGAGACCTGGTGCCTGTGTGGGAGTGCTGTTTTTTTTTGTTTGTTTGTTTTTTATTAGTTGTATTTTTAAATTTTTTTTTTATTTTTTGAGATGGAGTCTTGCTCTGTCGCCCAGGCTGGAGTACAGTGGCACGATCTCGGCTCATTGCAACCTCTGCCTCCCGGGTTCAAGCGATTTTCCTGCCTCAACCTCCTGAGTAGCTGGGATTACAGGCGTGCACCACCACACCTGTAATCCCAGCACTTTGGGAGGCTGAGGTGGGCGGATCACTTGAGGCCAGGAGTTCCAGACCAGCCTGACCAACATGGTGAAACCCCTTCTCTACTAAGAATACAAAGATGAACTGGGTGTGGTAGCAGGCGCCTGTAATCCCAGCTCCTCGGGAGGCTGTGGCAGGAGGACCCTCTTGAACTCAGGAGGCGGAGGCTGCCGTGAACCGAGATCCTGCCACTGCACTCCAGCCTGGGCCACAGAGTAAGACTCTGTCTCCAAAAAAAACAAAACAAACAAAAAATTCTGAATAGTTGAAGTCAGCAGGTCCTGATGCTGGGCATTGCTGGTGGGGGGCCTTTGGGGAGGCGGGGAGGATCTTTGGTGGGGGGAATTCCTTCCTGGCAGCTTCTGCCTGGGAGACCCAGCAGCTGAAGATGCTGTGTCCTCTGAGGTTCAGAGAAGGCAAGTGACCAGCTTGGGGTCACACAACAGAGAAAGGGCCCGTGTTAGGCTGAGGTTAAGAGTCCTGGCTCCAGGGTTCGATGGCCTCGGTCCAAAGCCAGGCAGCTCTGCTGTATCTCCTTGGGCAAGTGGCCTTCTCTGAATTTTCTCATCTTTAAAGTAAGGACATTAAGTCTCTTCCTCATAGGTCGTTTCTGAGGTTTAAATGAGGATGACAGTGGCAAAGCTCTTGGTCATGTTTGGTAGACTGTTATCGGGCCCTGCTAGTTGGATCCATTCTGATCCTCTTCCTGTGGGGACTGGAGACCCCATCCTCCCATGAGGGCTTCCTGGGCCTGGAGAGAGACCCAGGGTTGGGGAGCAGGGGAATGCCCTGAGGAGCTGCTGTTAAACCTCCAAGCTCCCTACACCAGCGGTCACCTGCCGAAATAGTTTATTTCCAGGAGCTGGAAGGAAGCTCCTGGTGGGCAGCACAAATTGGCCCGGCCCAGCTTTTCTCTTTTCTCTGTTACAGGCTTCTCCCACCTGCCCAGCGGGCTGTACCCATCCTACCTCCACCTGAGCCACCTGGAGCCCCCCAGCAGTGGGAGCCCCCTCCTCAGCCAGCTGGGTCAGCCCAGCATTTTCGATACCCAGAAAGGTCAGGGGCCAGGAGGAGGTAAGACTGTGGAGTCCGGGGTGGGGGGTGACACAGGGGCCTTCTGACAGGCTTCTGGGGCCTTTGGCAGCATCCAGCTAGCCACCAGCTCTGTCCAGGATGCTTGCCTTTTTTTTTTTTTTTTGAGACAGGGTCTCACTATGTTGCCCAGGCTGGAGTGCAGTGGTGTGATCATAGCTCACTGCAGCCTCAAACTCCCAAATGATGCTCCTGACTCAGCCCCCCAAGTAGCTGGGACTGCAGACGTACCCCACCACACCCAGCTGACTTTTTAACTTTTTGTAGAGGTGGAGTCTTGCTGTGTTGCCCAGGATGGTTTCAAACTCGTGGCCTCAAGCAATCCTCCTACCTCGGCTTCCCAGAGTGCTGGGATTACAGATGTGAGCCTCAGATGCTCTTTTGAGACCTGAGTCCCTAAGACCCCCACAGACTCCTTGGGCCCACCCACAGCCCTGGGTGCCTTCTGGTCACACTGTCCTCTTAGGGGCCCTGCTAGGCCTTCTGGGAAGCTCTGAAAACAACCCCTGGTCTCTCCTTTTACAGATGAGGAAACTGAGGCACGGGAAGGGTAGATTTAAACTTGGTTCTAGATATTTCCAGAGCCTGCACTCTCTAGCTGGGTTGCCCATTTCTTCTCTTCTTGCCCTGGGGAGATGCCTTGCCTTGCTGTGAAACCTCGGGGCTCCCTGCACCAAACTAGTTTAATTTCCAAGAGAAAGCACTGGGCTGAGTGCGGCTCACGCCTGTAATCCCAGCACTTTAGGAGGCTGAGACAGGTGGATCACCTGAGGTCAAGAGTTCAAGACCAGCCTGACGAACATGGTGAAACCCCGCCTGTATTAAAAATACAATAATTAGCCGTGCATGGTGGGGTGCGCCTGTAATCCCAGCCACTCGGGAGGCTGAGGCAGGAGAACCGCTTGAATCCAGGAGGCAGTGAGCCAAGATTGCGCCATTGCACTGCAGCCTGGGCGACAAGAGCGAGACTGTCTCAAAAAACAAAAAAACAAAAAAACAAAAAAAACACTAGGGGAGGCATGGGTTGGCCCAGCTCTCTCTCAGGGGTCCCCCTCCGCCCAGGCAGGGGTGGGAGGTGGCGCTCGCTCACTGCCTGCTGTTCTCTTCTCTGCAGACGGCTTCTACCTGCCCACCGCGGGGGCTCCGGGCCCCCTGCACTCTCACGCGCCCTCGGCCCGGACCCCTGGCGGCGGCCACTCCTCGGGCCCCCCTGCAAAAGGCTCGTCGTCGCGGGACGGTCCAGCCAAGGAGCGGGCGGGCCGCGGCGGGGAGCCGCCTCTGCTGTTCGGCAAGAAGGACCCCCGCGCCCGGGGCGAGGAGGCCTCGGGGCCACGCGGCGTGGTGGACCTGACCCAGGAGGCGCGTGTGGAGGGCCGCCAGGACCGGGGGCCCCCGCGCCTGGCTGAGCGCCTGTCGCCCTTCCTGACTGAGTCCAAGACCAAGAACGCGGCACTGCAGCCGTCGGTACTAACCATGTGCAACGGCGGCGCCGGGGACGCGGGGCTGCCCGCGCTGGTGGCCGAAGCGGGGCGCGGGGGTGCTAAGGAGGCCGCCCGGCAGGACGAGGGCGCGCGGCTGCTGCGGCGCACGGAGACCCTGCTACCCGGGCCGCGCCCCTGCCCCTCACCGCTGCCCCCGCCGCCTGCGCCCCCCAAGGGGCCTCCCGCACCCCCCACGGCCACCCCCGCCGGTGTCTACACCGTCTTCCGCGAGCAGGGCCGTGAGCACCGCGTGGTGGCGCCCACCTTCGTGCCTTCTGTAGAGGTCTTCGACGAGCGCCCCGGGCCCATCCAGATCGCATCCCAGGCGCGTGATGCCCGGGCCCGCGAGCGTGAGGCTGGTAGACCAGGGGTCCTGCAGGCGCCCCCCGGCTCCCCGCGGCCTCTGGACCGGCCCGAGGGCCTGCGCGAGAAGAACTCGGTCATCCGCTCACTCAAGCGGCCGTCGCCTGCAGATGCCCCCACGGTGCGGGCTGCACGCGCCTCCCCGGACCCCCGCGCCTACCTGCCTGCCAAGGAGCTGCTCAAGCCCGAGGCGGACCCGAGGCCCTGCGAGCGTGCGCCCCGCGGCCCAGCCGGTCCTGCAGCCCAACAGGCCGCCAAGCTCTTCGGCCTGGAGCCCGGGCGCCCCCCGCCCACCGGCCCTGAACACAAATGGAAACCCTTCGAGCTGGGCAACTTCGCCACCACGCAGATGGCCGTGCTGGCTGCGCAGCACCACCACAGCCGCGCCGAAGAGGAGGCCGCCGTGGTCGCTGCCTCCTCCTCGAAGAAGGCCTACCTGGACCCTGGGGCTGTGCTGCCCCGCTCAGCGGCCACCTGCGGCCGGCCTATCGCCGACATGCACTCTACAGCCCACGGGCCTGGAGAGGCCTCTGCCATGCAGAGCCTTATAAAGTACAGTGGCAGTTTCGCCCGGGAGGCTGTGGCCGTGCGCCCTGGTGGCTGTGGCAAGAAGAGCCCTTTTGGAGGTTTGGGCACCATGAAACCCGAGCCTGCGCCCACCTCTGCTGGTGCCCCCCGAGCCCAGGGCCGACTCCCACACTCTGGAGGTCCTGCAGCGGGTGGCAGCCGGCAGCTGAAGCGAGACCCGGAGAGGCCCGAGAGCGCCAAGGCTTTTGGGCGCGAGGGCTCTGGTGCCCAGGGTGAGGCAGAAGTGCGACACCCGCCCGTGGGCATTGCAGTGGCTGTGGCCCGGCAGAAGGATAGTGGTGGCAGTGGCCGGCTGGGGCCTGGGCTGGCAGACCAGGACCGCTCTCTGTCGCTGAGTAATGTCAAAGGTAGGTCCTGGGTCTCTACCCCAGCCCCTTCCTTTCCTTGTTCTGTGCCACCCCGACATTCCATTTCTCCATCTCCCTTCCCACCTTCCCTGGCACACCCTCACATCTCCCTGCCTTCCAAGCACCATTTGTCCTTTCTCTCACTTGTGGACTGTGGCCGCTTTTAGAAGTTTATTGGTTTTTCCTTTGTGCACATAGAAAAATGTGTAAAATACGGCCGGGCGCGGTGGCTCAAGCCTGTAATCCCAGCACTTTGGGAGGCCGAGACGGGCGGATCACGAGGCCAGGAGATCGAGACCATCCTGGCTAACACGATGAAACCCTGTCTCTACTAAAAAATACAAAAAAAAAAAAAAAAAAAAAACTAGCCGGGCGAGG
>NW_020266607.1:0-1669 GCF_003255815.1 Theropithecus gelada | reverse complement strand
CTAAGCAGTTTCTCAGAAAGCTTCTTTCCAGATTTCTTCTGAGGATAATTCCTTTTTCACCGTAGTCCTCTATGGGCTTCCATATATCACATTGCCAATTCCACAAGAACTCTCTTAGGGAAAGGCTTCTTGAGGGGAAAGCTGTAACTCTCTGAGGTGATTTCACAGAACACGAAGAAGTTTCTCAGAAAGCTTCCTTCTCTTTGTTATCGGAGGATATTTCCTATGACCCTATAGTCCTCTAAGGGATCCGTAATATATGTTCTCAGAATCCACAGAAATAAGGCTAGCAAAGAGAACTACGAAATCCCGATGTAACTCTCTGAGTGGAAGTCACACATCACAGAGCAGTTTCTCAGAAAGCTTCTTTCCAGATTTCTTCAGAGGATATTTTCTTTTTCAACATAGCCCTCTATGGGCTTCCAAATATCACGTTCCCAATTCCAGAAGAACTGTCTTAGCCAAAGGACTCTTGAGGGGGAAGATGTAACTCTGTGAGATGATTTCACAGAACACAAAGAAGTTTCTCAGAAAGCTTCCTTCTCTTTGTTATCGGAGGATATTTCCTTTGGACCTATAGTCTTCAAAGGTTTCCGAAAGATCTCTTCTCAGATTCCACAGAAATAAGGCTAGCAAAGAGATCCACGAAATAGATATATAACTCTGTGAGTAGAAGTCACACATCACAGAGCAGTTTCTCAGAAAGCTTCTTTCCAGATTTCATCTGAGGATATTTCCCTTTTCACCATAGCCCTCTATGGGCTTCCAAATATCAGTTTGCCAATTCCACAAGAACTGTATTAGCGAAAGGCTTCTTGAGTGAAAAGCTCTAACTCTGTGAGATGATTTCACAGAACACAAAGAAGTTTCTCAGAGAGCTTCTTTCTCTTTGTTATCGGAGGATATTTCCTTTGGCCCTATAGTCTTCAAAGGGATCCGAAATATCTCTTCTCAGATGTCACAGAAATAAGTCTAGCAAAGAGATCCACGAAATACAGATTTAAATCTGTGAGATGAATTAACAGAACACTTAGCAGTTTCTCAGAAAGCTTCTTTACAGATTTCATCTGAGGATATTTCCTTTTTCACCATAGCCCTCTATGGGCTTCCAAGTATCACTTTGCCAATTCCACAATAACTGTCTTAGCCAAAGGCTTCTTGAGGGGAAAGGTGTAACTCTGTGAGATGATTTCACAGAACACAAAGAAGTTTCTCAGAAAGCTTCTTTCTCTTTGTTATCGGAGGATATTTCCTTTGGCCCTATCGTCTTCAAAGGGTTCCGAAATATGTGTTCTTAGATTCCACAGAAATAACGCTAGCAAAGAGATCCACGAAATACATATATAACTCTGTGAGTAGAAGTCACACATAACAGAGCAGTTTCTCAGAAAGTTTCTTTCCAAATTTCTTCTGAGCATATTTCCTTTTTCACCATAGTCCTCTATGGGCTTCCAAATATCACTTTGCCAATTCCACAAGAACTGTCTTAGCGAAAGGCTTCTTGAGGGGAAAATTGTAACTCTGTGAGATGATTTCACAGAACACAAAGAAGTTTCTCAGAAAGCTTCTTTCTCTTTGTTATCGGAGGATATTTGCTATGGCCCTATAGTCTTCAAGGGGAGCCCAAATATCTGTTCTCAGATACCACAGAAATAAGGCTAGCAAAGAG
>NW_020266606.1:0-1669 GCF_003255815.1 Theropithecus gelada | reverse complement strand
TCCTATAACAAAGAGAAAGAAGCTTTCTGAGAAACTTCTTTGTGTTCTGTGAAATCATCTCACAGACTTACAGATTCCCCTCAAGAAGCCTTTTGCTAAGACAGTTCTTGTGGAATTGGAAAGGTGATATTTGGAAGCCCATAGAGGGCTATGTTGAAAAAGGAAATATCCTCAGCTGAAATCTGGAAAGAAGCTTTCTGAGAAACTGCTTAGTGTTGTGTTAATTCATCTCACAGAGTTACCTCTGTATTTCGTGGATCTCTTTGCTAGCCTTATTTCTGTGGCATCTGAGAACAGATACTTCGGATACCTTTGAAGACTATAGGGCCAAAGGAAATATCCTCCGATAACAAAGAGAAAGAAGCTTTCTGAGAAACTTCTTTGTTTTCTGAGAAATCATCTGACAGAGTTACAGCTTTCCCTTCAAGAAGCCTTTCGCCAAGACAGTTCTTGTGTCATTGGCAAAGTGATATTTGGAAGCCCGTAGAGGGCTACGGTGAAAAAGGAAATATTCTTAGCTGAAATCTTTAAAGAAGCTTTCTGAGAAACTGCTTAGTGTTGTGTTAATTCATCTCACAGAGTTACATTTGTATTTCGTGGATATCTTTGCTAGCCTTTTTTCTGTGGAATCTGAGCACAGATATTTCGGATCCCTCTGAAGACTATCGGGCCAAATGAAATATCCTCCGATAACAAAGAGAGAGAAGCTTTCGGAGAAACTTCTTTGTGTTATGTGAAATCATCCCACAGAATTACAGCTTTCCCCTCAAGAAGCCTTTCGCTAAGACAGTTCTTGTGAAATTGGGGAAGTGATATGTGGAAGCCCATAGAGGGCAATGGTGAAAAAGGAAATATACTCAGATGAAATCTGGAAGGAAGCTTTCTGAGAAACTGCTTAGTGTTGTGTTAATTCATCTCACAGAGTTACATCTGTATTTCGTGGATCTCTTTGCTAGCCTTATTTCTGTGGAATTTGAGATCAGATATTTCGGATACCTTTGAAGACTATAGGGCCACAGGAAATATCCTCCGATAACAAGGATAAAGAAACTTTCTGAGAAACTTATTTGTGTTCTGTGAAATCATCTCATAGAGTCACAGCTTTCCCCTCAAGAAGCCTTTCGCTAAGACAGTTCTTCTGGAATTGGCAAAGTGATATTTGGAAACCCATAGAGGGGTATGGTGAAAAAGGAAATATCCTCAGATGATATCTGGAAAGAAGCTTTGTAAAGACTGATTTGTGTTGTGTTAATTCATCTCACAGAGTTACATCTGTATTTCGTGGATCTCTTTCCTAGCCTTATTTCTGTGGAAGCTGAGAACAGATATTTCGGATCCCTTTGAAGTCTATAGGGCCAAAGGAAATATCCTCCGATAACAAAGAGAAAGAAGCTTTCTGAGAAAGTTCTTTGTTTTCTGTGAAATCATCTCACAGAGTTACAGCTTTCCCCTCAAGAAGCCTTTCACTAAGACAGTTCTTGTGGAATTGGCAAAGTGATATTTGGAAGCCCATAGAGGGCTATGGTGAAAAAGGAACTATCCTCAGATGAAATGTGCAAGGAAGCTTTCTGTGAAACTGCTTAGTATTGTGTTAATTCATCTCACAGAATTACTTCTGTATGTCGTGGATCTTTTTGGTAACCTTATTTCTGTGGAATCTGAGAACAGA
>NW_020266605.1:0-1670 GCF_003255815.1 Theropithecus gelada | reverse complement strand
AAGACTATAGGGCCAAAGGAAATATCAACCGATAACAAAGAGAAAGAAGCTTTCTGAGAGACTTCTTTGTGTTCGGTGAAATCATCTCCCATAGTTAGAGCTTTCCCCTCCAGAATCCTTTCGCTAAGACAGTTCTTGTGGAATTGGCAAAGTGATATTTGGAAGCCCATAGAGGGCTATGGTGAAAAAGGAAATATCCTCACATGAAATCTGGAAAGAAGCTTTCTGAGAAACTGCTTAGTGTTCTGTTAATTCACCTCACAGAGTTACGTCTGTATTTCGTGGATCTCTTTGCTAACCTTATTTCTGTGGAACCTGAGAACAGATATTTCGGATCCCTTTGAAGACTATAGGGCCAAAGGAAATGTCCTCCGATAAAAAAGAAAAAGAAGCTTTCTGATTGACTCCTTTGTGTTCTGTGAAATCTTCCCCCAGAGTTACAGCTTTCCCCTCAAGAAGCCTTTCGCTAAGACAGTTCTTGTGGAATTGGCAAAGCATTATTTGGAAGCCCATAGAGGGCTATGGTGAAAAAGGAAATATCCTCAGATGAAATCTGGAAAGAAGCTTGCTGAGAAACTGCTTACTGTTCTGCTAATTCATCTCACAGAGTTACATCTGTATTTCGTGGATCTCTTTGCTAGCCTTATTGCTGTGGAACCTGAGAACAGATATTTCGGATCCCTTTGAAGACTATAGGGCCAAGGGAATTATCCTCCGATAACAAAGAAAAAGAAGCTTTCTGAGAGACTTCTTTGTGTTCTATGAAATCATCTCCCAGAGTTACAGCTTTCCCCTCAAGAAGCCTTTCGCTAAGACAGTTCTTGTGGAATTTGCAAAGCATTATTTGGAAGACCATAGAGGGCTATGGTGAAAAAGATAATATCCTCAGATGAAATCTGGAAAGAAGCTTTCTGAGAAAGTGCTCTGTGATGTGAGATTTCCACTCACAAAGTTACATCTGTATTTCGTGGATCTCTTCGCTAGCCTTATTTGTGTGGAATCTGAGAACAGATATTTCGGATCCCTTTGAACACTATAGGTCCAAAGGAAATACCCTCCGATAACAAGGAGAAAGAAGCTTTCTGAGAAACTTCTTTGTGTTCTGTGAAATCATCTCACAGAGTTACAGCTTTCCCCTGAAGAAGCCTTTCGCTAAGACAGTTCTTGTGGAATTGGCAAAGTGATATATGGAAGCCCATAGAGGTCTACGGTGAAAAAGGAAATACGCTCAGATGAAATCTGGAAAGAAGCTTTCTGAGAAACTTCTCTGTGATGTGAGACTTCTACTCACAAAGTTACATCTGCATTTCGTTCATCTCTTTGCTAGCCTTATTTCTGTGGAATCTCAGAACAGATATTTCCGATCTCTTTGAAGACTATAGGGCCAAAGGAACTATCCTCCGATAACAAAGAGAAAGAAGCTTTGTGAGAAACTTCTTTGTGTTCTCTGAAATCATCTCCCAGAGTTACAGCTTTCCCCTCAAGAAGCCATTCGATAAGACAGTTGTTGGGGAATTGGAAAAGTGATATTTGAAGCCCATAGAGGGCTATTTCGAAAAGGGAAATATCCTCACATGAAATCTGGAAAGAAGCTTTCTGAGAAACTGCTTAGGGTTCTGTTAAATCATCTCACAGAGTTACATCTGTATTTCGTGGATCTCTTTGCTAGC
>NW_020266604.1:391-1670 GCF_003255815.1 Theropithecus gelada | reverse complement strand
AGTAATGGCAAAGTGATATTTGGAAGCCCATAGAGGGCTATGGTGAAAAAGGAAATATCCTCCGATGACAACTGGAAAGAAGGTTTCTGAGAAACTGCTTAGTGTCCTGTTAATTCATCTCATAGAGTTACATCTGTATTTCGTGGATCTCTTTGCTAGCCTTATTTCTTTGGAATCTGAGAACAGATATTTCGAATCCCTATGAAGACTATAGGGCCAAAGGAAATATCCTCCGATAACAAAGAGAAAGAAGCTTTCTGTGAAACTTCTTCGGGTTCTGTGAAATCATCTCACAAAGTTACAGCTTTCCACTCAAGAAGTCTTTCGCTAAGAGAGTTCTTGTGGAATTGGCAAAGTGATATTTGGAAGCCCATAGAGGGCTATGTTGAAAAAGGAAATATCCTCAATTGAAATCTGGAAAGATGCTTTCTGAGAAACTGCTTAGTGTTCTGTTAATTCGTCTCACAGAGTTACATCTGTATTTCGTGGATCTCTTTGCTAGCCTTATTTCTGTGGAATCTGAGAACAGATATTTCTTTTCCCTTTGAAGACTATAGGGCCAAAGGAAATATCCTCCGATAACAAAGAGAATGAAGCTTTCTGAGAAACTTCTTCAGGTTCTCTGAAATCATCTCACAGAGTTACAGCTTTCACCTCAAGAAGCCTTTCGCTAAGAGAGTTCTTGTGGAATTGGCAAAGTGATATTTGGAAGCCCATAGAGGGCTATGGTGAAAAAGGAAATATCCTCCGATGAAAACTGGAAAGAAGCTTTCTGAGAAACTGCTTAGTGTTCTGTTAACTCATCTCACAGAGTTACATCTGTATTTCGTGGATCTCTTTGCTAGCCTTATTTCTGTGGAATCGGAGAACAGATATTTCGAATCCCTAGGAAGACTATAGGGCCAAAGGATATATCCTCCGTTAACAAAGAAAAGAAGCTTTGTGAGAAACGTCTTCGGTTCTGTGAAATCATCTCACAGAGTTACAGCTTTCATCTCAAGAAGCCTTTCGCTAAGACAGTTCTTGTGGAATTGGCAAAGTGATATTTGGAAGCCCATAGAGGACTATGGTGAAAAAGGAAATATCCTCAGATAAAAACTGGAAAGAAGCTTTCTGAGAAACTGCTTAGTGTTCTGGTAATACATCTCACAGAGTTACATCTGTATTTCGTGTATCTCTCTGCTAGCCTTATTTCTGTGGAATCTGAGAACAGATATTTCGGATCCCTTTGAAGACTATAGGGCCAAAGGAAATATCCTCCGATAACAAAGAGAAAGAA
>NW_020266604.1:0-346 GCF_003255815.1 Theropithecus gelada | reverse complement strand
ATCTCACAGAGTTACAGCTTTCCCCTCAAGAAGCCTTTCGCTAAGACAGTTCTTGTGGAATTGGCAAAGTGATATTTGGAAGCCCATAGAGGGCTACGGTGAATAAGGAAATATCCTCAGAAGAAATCTGGAAAGAAGCTTTCTGAGAAACTGCTTAGTGTTCTGTTAATTCATCTAACAGAGTTACATCTGTATTTCGTGGATATCTTTGCTAGCCTTATTTCTGTGCAATCAGAGAACAAATATTTCGGATCCCTTTGAGGACTATAGGGCCAAAGGAAATATGCTCTGATAACAAACAGAAAGAAGCTTTCTGAGAAACTTCTTTGTGTTCTGTGAAATCATC
>NW_020266603.1:0-1670 GCF_003255815.1 Theropithecus gelada | reverse complement strand
AGCATGGGGAGTGTGAGCCTTCAAGAATAAAAGTCCTCAGACATGTGGTCAATCTAAGGCAGTGAGTGATCCAATGAAATTTGGATCCTGATTGCAACAAAGAATACGTGAGGAGTTTTAGCAGCCAGTGAAATCTGAACACTAATTGGATATTAGATTATCAAACATTGATTTTGTTGTTATAAAAACATTTTGGGTTTTAAAAGCATGAGCCCTTCCTTGTATACAAACTTTCAGAACATTCATGAGTGAAAATGATGTCTGGATGTGCTTAAACACCCCTTCTCACCCTCAAAAGTCAATTGAGCATTATTGGCCATACTTGATAATTTTTAGAACTGAATAATGTGTACTGGGTTCATTGTACTATTTTCTCTGAATTTTTGGAAAATAATTCCAGTAGAAATACAGGAAAAGAATTGTAAATTAAAGTGGTGGGTACAATGATTTCATTAGAGTACTCACTATACTTTTAAGTGAATGTTTTGATTAAAAAAAGTAAAAGTAAAAACAGACATACAGGGGTGAAAAGAAGGAAATGTGAAGGAACAAAGATGCTATTGTGGTGATTATGATGAACACAGCATACATCCACTGGCCAGCAACTTTGAGACAGAAGAAGTGAACAAATACTACGGTGTTATGAAAGGAAAATAAAACTAGGGACCTCAGTCCACTATGCCAAAAGGAAAGCATGTAAGAAGCTGCCTTTTCTTTTGTTCCAAAGGAGATAGCTACAGATAAAAGGTTAAGTATCTCCATAGTAGCTGCTCTATGCACACCTTATCTTACATAAAGTGCTGATTTACTGAGTGTGAGATGAATACATAACTGATTATTCTCCTACCTGCTCCTTTTCTCTTGCCACAGGTGGATTACCACACCCTCCCTCTTTCCCCTCCAGCCTACTTTTCCCTTTTAAACAATGAAGCTCTCAAACTCATCTTTGGGGAAAGCCACTGACCTCTCTCTGGGGCATGTGCTCAACCTTGGCAAAATAAACATCTATTAGCACATCAAAAAGCTTATCCACTATAATCAAGTGGGCTTCATCCCTAAGATGCAAGGCTGGTTCAACATATGCAAATCAATACATGTAATCCAACAATATAAACAGAACCAAAGAAAAAAACCACATGATTATCTCAATAGATGCAGAAAAGGCCTTTGACAAAATTCAACAGCCCCTCATGCTAAAAACTCTCAATAAATTCGGTATTGATGGAATGTATCTCAAAATAATAAGAGCTATTTATGACAAACCCACAGCCAATATCATACTGAATGGGCAAAAACTGGAAGCATTCCCTTTGAAAACTGGCACAAGAGAGGTATGCCCTCTCTCACCACTCCTATTCAACATAGTGTTGGAAGTTCTGGCTAGGGCAATCAGGCAAGAGAAAGAAATCAAGGGTATTCAGTTAGGAAAACAAGAAGTCAAATTGTCCCTGTTTGCAGATGACATGATTGTATATTTAGAAAACCCCATTGGCTCAGCCCAAAATCTCCTTAAGCTGATAAGCAACTTCAGCAAAGTCTCAGGATACAAAATTAATGTGCAAAAACCACAAGCATTCTTATACACCAGTAACAGATAAACAGAGAGTCAAATCATGAATGAAATTCCATTCACAATTGCTTCAAAGAGAATAAAATACCTAGGAATCCAA
>NW_020266602.1:0-1671 GCF_003255815.1 Theropithecus gelada | reverse complement strand
TTATACAGATATGTAACTAAAAAAGGACAGGATATTTTAATAGACTTAGGCATATATCTAAGAATACAGGCATATATCTAAGTAGCAACATGGAAACAAGTTTTAAAATCTCATGCAACCACCTGAATTACGAGTTATTAACATTTAGGACTTTGGAAATATTACCTTAAGTCTTCAGTTATTGACTCTTCTATCCTGGGCTTCTTTCCAAAAACGGGTTCATCTGTACCTTCGAAATCTACATCCCTCTTATTTTTTCCATTATTAGTTGATTCTGATTGTAATTTACCATCAAAACGTTTCCTGAAAAGTAAATAGTTTGGAATGAATTCTGCGATATCCACTTTTACTTTAAAGGCAACATGATAAAATACTGCTCTACACCGTTAACAGAAAGTCATGTTTTAAATAGATGAATATTACAAACAACAACTGGCTAAAGCCCAGAATACCTTAACCTAGTAAAACTGAATACTACCGCATTTGTATTTCATTTTTCTTTGAAGGTTTAAAATTATTTTAAAATTCACATTAACATAACTATTAAATATATTTTCTTTAAAACTGTAAAGTAAAACACCATTAGACATTAACATGAGTTACTTTAACAAACATTTAATGCTTTCTCTAAAGCCATGATACTACTATTTGGAAGAAAATGTTTTTCTGTGATTAGATTTGCTGGTTAAAAGTAATGACAATAAATGATGTTTGGAGCCAGGCACGGTGGCTCATACCTGTAATCCAACCACTTTGGGAGGCTAAGATGGGTGATCACTTGAGGTCCGGGGTCAGAGACCAGCCTGAACAACGTGGCAAAACCCCATCTCTACTAAAAATACAAAAATGAGCTGGGTATGATGGCGCACGCCTGTAGTCCCAGCTACTCGAGAGGCTGAGACAGGAGAACTGCTTGAACCCAGGAGGCAGAGGCTGCAATAAGCTGAGATCGTGCCACCACACTCCACCCTGGGAGACAGAGCAAGACTGTCTCAAAAAAATAAATAAATAAAAGGTTTGGTACACTGAATATCCATAGGGGAATTCAATCTGACCTTTACTTCATCATACACAAAAATCAATTCCATGTGAATTTTAGATCTAACTGTGAAAAGGCAAAAAACAACAAAGAATCTAGAAGATAAAATAAGAAAATTATCTTTCGGACTTCTTAACCAGGACAGAAAATAAGGGGTGAGGACTATAAATCAATTATTAAAAGATAACCCAATTAAAAAATGAGCAAAGGGCTTAGCGGGCACTTTAGAAAAGAGGATATTCAAATGGGCAACAAGCACATGAAAAGGAGCTCAACATCATTACTTATGACAGAATTGTAAATTAAATAATATTACGTCAGTGACTCAAACGTTTTGGTTCCAGAATCCTTTCTCAGTCTTAAAAGTTATGAGAAACTCTAATGAATTTTGTTTATGTGGTTATATCTATTGATATTTGCAATATTAGATATTAAAACTAAAAAATTTTAAAATACTTATTAATTCACTTTAAAATGGCAATAGTAAAACCACTACATATTAACATGAGTAACATTTTTGGTAAAAAAATAACTATTTTGTAAAAAAATTTTAATGAGAATGGCATAGTTTTTATATTTATATATTTCTCATGTCTGGCTTAACAGAAACAGCAGGACTCTCACCTGTTTCT
>NW_020266601.1:0-1671 GCF_003255815.1 Theropithecus gelada | reverse complement strand
GCACTATTCACAATAGCAAAGACTTGGAATCAACCCAAATGTCCATCAGTGACAGACTGGATTAAGAAAATGTGGCACATATACACCATGGAATACTCTGCAGCCATAAAAAAGGATGAGTTTGTGTCCTTTGTAGGGACATGGATGCAGCTGGAAACCATCATTCTCAGCAAACTATCACAAGAACAGAAAACCAAACACCGCATGTTCTCACTCATAGGTGGGAACTGAACAATGAGATCACTTGGACTCGGGAAGGGGAACATCATACATGGGGGCCTATCATGCGGAGGGGGGAGGGGGGAGGGATTGCATTGGGAGTTATACCTGATGTAAATGACGAGTTGATGGGTGCTGATGAGTTGATGGGTGCAGCACAGCAACATGGCACAAGTATACATATGTAACAAACCTGCACATTGTGCACATGTACCCTAGAACTTAAAGTATAATAATAATAAAAAAGAAAATAATAATAATAATAAATAATAATAATAATAATTTTAAAACAACCTGCAAAAGGGTGGGAACTCCCCTATGACAGCAGTCCCGAAAAGCTTCACACTCTTTCTGTAGCCTGCACTCGGCCTCCAGAAATTCATCAACATTTCAAGTTCAAACTTCCTATCGGCTCATATAGCATCTGGTGGCTTCAGCCTGGGGTAAGCAAATGCCCTGGTCCTGTGTCTCTCTGCAGGTACTGTGTCTCTCTCCAGATTTCAGGATGGTCACCTGTCCTGTGATCTCAGTTCTCTGACGAGTTCGTTCAGTTGTTCATTTGCTTTCTGCCCAGGTTTTTTCTTGTGAGGTTAGGAGTTTCTTTTCAGTTCTTTTTATGTCCATGTTAAAACCAGAAGCCTTTTTATTTCTTTTTCATCTTAAAATCTTTTCTCCTTTTCCTCTCAAGCCATTATCTGTTGTTTTTATTTGTTCTTATGTTACCTCTAGTTTGTTTGTTTTTAGAGAGAGAGTCTCAATCTGTTGCCTAGGCTGGAATGCAGTGGCGCAATCATGGTTCACTGCAGCCTCAAACTCCTGGGCTCGAGTGATCCTTCCACTTCAGCCTCCCAAATAGTTGGGACTACAGGCACTTGCCACCACACCCAGCTTCCTTCTAGTTTAGTCTGTATTTATGAAACGACTTTTTGTTTTGTTCCTAATTCTTTCTCAAATTCTATTCCCCATTTCTGATTTTTTCTCTTTCTGGTTTATGCTGTTCTTTCTTATCTTTTATAATTTCTTAATCTCTTTGAGCTCATTTGGCAATATTAGGATAGAATTTTCATCTGTTTTGCAGGCACATCTTTCTGGCATTCTCCCATTGTCTGTAGTGAGGTCGTTCTGCTCTGTATTTTCTTTTTTCTTACAATAACTTTTTACGGGATTTCACTTCCATCTTTTTATATGACGTTAATTTTCTGGTATGTTTAGAAGGAAACCTCTTCTAAGTTCATGGTTATAGCTCCCTCTTCTGTTTCTGTGAAGAGCTCAAAATGATGGGAGCTCACTTTCAGAGACAGCCAGGTTCTGTTTTCTCTCACTTTTTTTTAAAATTTATTTTATTTTATTTATTTATTTATTTATTTATTTATTTATTATTATTATTATACTTTAAGTTCTAGGGTACATGTGCATAACGTGCAGGTTTGTTACATATATATACTTGTGCCA
>NW_020266600.1:0-1672 GCF_003255815.1 Theropithecus gelada | reverse complement strand
TTGGCAGAGTGATATTTGGAAGCCCGTAGAGTGGTATGGTGAAAAAGGAAATAATCTCAGATAAATTCTGGAAAGAAGCTTTCTGAGAAAATGCTTAGTGTTCTGTTAATTCATCTCTCAGAATTACATCTGCATTTCGTGGATCTCCTAGCTAGCCTTATCTCTGTGGAATCTGAGAACAAATATTCCGGATCCCTTTGAAGACTATAGGGCCAAAGGAAATATCTTCCGATAACAAAGAGAAAGAAGCTTTCTGAGAAACTTCTTTGTGTTCTGTGAAATCATCTCACAGAGTTGAAGCGTTCCACTCAAGAAGCCTTTAGTTAGACAGTTCTTGTGGAATTGGCAAAGTGATATGTGAAAGGCCATTGAGGGCTATGGTGGAAAAGGAAATATCCTCAGATGATATCTGGAAAGAAGCTTTCTGAGAAACTCCTTAGTGTTCTGTTAATTNTTCCCCTCAAGAAGCCTTTCGCTAAGACAGTTCTTGTGGAATTGGCAAAGTGATATTTGGAAGCCCATAGAGGGCTATGGTGAAAAAGGTAATATCCTCAGATGAAATCTGGAAAGAAGCTTTCTCAGAAACTGCTTAGTGTTCTGTTAATTCATCTCACCGAGTTACATCTGTATTCCGTGCCTCTCTTTGCTAGCCTTATATCTGTGGAATCTGAGAAGAGATATTTCGGATCCCTTTGAAGACTATAGGGCCAAAGGAAATTTCCTCCGATAACAAAGAGAAAGAAACTTTCTGAGAAACTTTTTAGTGTTCTGTGAAATCATCTCACAGAGTTGCAGCGTTGCACTCAAGGAGCCTTTCGCTAAGACAGTTCTTGTGGAATTGGCAGACTGATATTTGGAAGCCCGTAGAGTGGTATGGTGAAAAAGGAAATAATATCAGTTGAATTCTGGAAAGAAGCTTTCTGAGAAAATGCTTAGTGTTCTGTTAATTCATCTCTCAGAATTACATCTGCATTTCGTGGATCTCCTTGCTAGCCTTATCTCTGTGGAATCTGAGAACAGATATCCCGGATCCCTTTGAAGACTATAGGGCCAAAGGAAATATCTTCCGATAACAAAGAGAAAGAAGCTTTCTGAGAAAATTCTTTGTGTTCTGTGAAATCATCTCACAGAGTTGAAGCGTTCCACTCAAGAAGCCTTTAGTTAGACAGTTCTTGTGGAATTGGTAAAGTGATATGTGAAAGGCCATTGAGGGCTATGGTGAAAAAGGAAATATCCTCAGATGATATCTGGAAGGAAGCTTTCTGAGAAACTCCTTAGTGTTCTGTTAATTCATCTCACAGAGTTACATCTGTATTTCGTGGATCTCTTTGCTAGCCTTATTTCTGTGGAATCTGTGAACAGATATTAGGGATCTCTTTGAATAGTATAGGGCCAAAGGAAATATCCTCCGATAAGAAAGAGAAGGAAGCTTTATGAGAAACATCTTTGTGTCCTGTGAAATCATCTCACAGAGTTACAGCTTTCCCCTCAAGAAGCCTTTCGCTAAGACAGTTCTTGTGGAATTGGCAAAGTGATATTTGGAAGCCCATACAGGGCTATGTTGAAAAAGGAAATATCCTCAGATGAAATCTGGAAAGAAGCTTTCTGAGAAACTGCTTAGTGTTATGTTAATTCATCTCACAGAGTTACATCTGGATTTCGTGGATCTCTT
>NW_020266599.1:0-1671 GCF_003255815.1 Theropithecus gelada | reverse complement strand
GCTGTCCTAAAAGGGGTTCAGTTCTTGGTTTGATTCTCTGCTTGGTCACCGTTGGTGTGTAGCAGAGCTTCTGATTTCTGCACATTAATTTTGTATACTGAAATTTTGCTGAATTCATTTATCAGTTCTAGCAGCTTTTTGGAGGAGTCCTTAGGGTCTTCTAGGTATGTAATTATATCATCAGCACACAGCGACAGTTTTATTTCCTCTTTACCAATTTGGATGCCATTTATTTATTTCCCTGGTTTGATTGATTTGGCTAGGACTTTCAGTACTCTGTTGAATAAAAGTGGTGAGAGTGGCCATCCTTGTTTTGATCCCCTGCTGAGAGTGGATGCTTTCAACTTTTTCTCATTCAGTGTTATGTTGGCTGTGGGTTTGTGTGCCAATTTTGCTGAGTGTTTTAATCATAAAGCGATTTTGGATGTTGTCGAGTACCGTTTCAGTGTCTACTGAGAGGATCATGAGATTTTTAAATCCTGTTTATGTGGTGTACCACATTTATTGACTCGTGTATGTGGAACCATTCCTGTGTCCCTAATGTGAAACCCACTTGATCATGGTGGGTTATGTTTTTGATTAGTTAGCTAGTCTTTTGTTAAGAATTTCTGCATCTGTGTGCATCAGGGATTTTGGTCTGTAGTTTTTTTGTTACATCCTTTTCTGGGTTTGGTATTAGGGTGATACTGGCTTCATAGAATGATTTAGGGAGAATTCCATCTTTCTCTAGCATGTGGAATAGTGTCAAATGAATTGGTACCAACTCTTCTTTGAATATCTGGTAGAATTCAGTTGTGAATCTGTCTGGTCCTGGCATTTGTTTTGTTGTTAATTTTTAAACAGTTTTTTCAATCTTGCTGCTTTTTGTTGGTCTGCTCAGGGTTTTGAATTCTTCCCGATTTAATCTAGGAGAGTTTTACATTTCCAGGAATTCATTCATCCCCTCTAGATTTTCTAGTTTATGCACATAAATGTGTTCATACTACCTTTGAATGATCTTTTGTATTTCTGTGGCCTTGGTGGTAACAGCTCCCATTTCATTTCTAAATGAGCTTATTTGGCTCTTCTCTCTTCTTTTCTTGGTTAGTCTTGCCAATGGTCTATCAATTTTATTTATTTTTCCAAAAAGCCAGCTTTACATTTTATTTATAGTTTGTATTATTTTGTTTCCACTTCATTTAGTTCTGCTCTGATCTTGGTTATTTTCTTTTTTTTTTTTTTTTTTTTTTTTTTTTTTTTTTTTTTTTTTTTTTTTGAGACGGAGTCTCGCTCTGTCGCCCAGGCTGGAGTGCAGTGGCGCGATCTTGGATCACTGCAAGCTCCACCTCCCGGGTTCACGCCATTCTCCCGCCTCAGCCTCCGAGTAGCTGGGACTACAGGCGCCCGCCACCACGCCCGGCTAGTTTTTTGTATTTTTAGTAGAGACGAGGTTTCACCATGTTAGCCAGGATGGTCTCGATCTCCTGACCTCGTGATCCACCCGCCTCGGCCTCCCAAAGTGCTGGGATTACAGGCTTGAGCCACCGCGCCCGGCCGATCTTGGTTATTTTCTTTCTTCTGCAGGTTTTGGCTTTGGTGTGGTCTTGTTTCTTGAATTTCTAGAAATGTACTCTTAGACTCTCTATTTGTGCTCTTTCAGTCATTTTGATGTAGGCATTTAAAGCTGTGAAC
>NW_020266598.1:0-7979 GCF_003255815.1 Theropithecus gelada | reverse complement strand
CTGGTATGTGCAAAGATTAGAGAGCAGAACAAAGGGTGTAGCGGGGGAGGGGGGGCGGGTACACATCTATCTTTGTGTCCTTTCATTTCCCCCTCTCATAAGTAACTGGATGTCCAATCTTGGATTTCCAGAGTCTTATAATGTAGCCTCACTTTCTGGGTGCAGGAGAGGCTGGTGATGGCTACGGAGGACCATTAGTTGGATGGTATCAAATCTTTCTCTGACAAATTGTAAAATTTTATTTACCACACAGGGGCCTATAGTGAATAGAAGTAGTAAAGACATTAGGGGGCCTAAAAGGGGTGCCAGAAGGGAAAACATTGAAGAGCTCCACCAGTTGTTAGCGGCTGTAGTGAATTGTTGCTTTTTCATTTCTAAGCTTAGTTTGTGTAGGCGTTGGACTCTTTCCTCAACTAACCCTGACTCATTTATATAGAAACAGCATTCTTCTTTGAGGAACATACAGGTACCTCCTTTCTCAGCCGTGAGTAAGTCTAAGGCTCTGCGGTTTTGAAGGGTGACCTGTGCTAGGGAGGTGAGCTGCCGCTGAAGGGAGGCTAGGGAATAGGCGGAGTCTTCCATAGCAACAGAGAACTGTTGTAACAGCTTGTCGTTTTCTATCATGGAGTGTTGTAGGGCCCCTCCTGCTAACCCTGCTGCGACGACAGAGGCGGTTAAGGATATTCCGGCAATTAGTGGTAGAAAAACTGCTCGTCTATGTCACGCGGTTTCAGTTGGGGCAGTCCCTGCCCAGCCTATGAACTCTGCCGGAGTTAGCAGGGTCAGTCGGGGGACTAGTATAACAGGGATGCACAACTGTCCGTCAGAGATGCTTTTGGACAGAGTTTTTAACAGAGTCATATTACACCAGAAGAACACACCAGGGGGAGCACGTATGGGGCTATTAGGGTATGTAGCCGTCTGGTTGCAGAGGCTGCTACTAAATGCTGAATAACAGTAGGAGTATTTTTCTTGGTATGGGTCACGGTACAGGGCTACATCGGGTATTGCAACTGTTGATGAATTAGAATCTGGCATATAGTTTGTGGGGGGGGAGGATAGGGGAACAGCGGTTAATGGTGGTCTTCCTAGGGTTGCACACATAAAGCAAGAGGACAGGTCGCCTAAGCCGGTGAGGTTGGCGACTGTTAGCCCTTCCTGTAGTAGGGTTAGCCAAGAGAAGGGCTGCAAGTCCTGTGATAGCTTGGTTTCTTGTCTGTGGATCTGTGTATGGATTAAGGGTTGAATCTGGACTAGACTTCGCCACAGGTATAAGTGGCTACTGGGCCAGGTACTAGTTGATGAATAGTACACCCCCCCATGTTGCGGGGTTGTCCACCGAGAGTCCCATGGGTCTCTAATTATCCAAGTGTAGGTGACTGGAGACTCAGTTTGGTAAAAATACCACCCTTGTTGTTCTGTCCAGTATCGGACAGAGTGCATCTTACAGTAGTTATATGGGCAACCTGCACTCTGGTGCCACCAATAATTTTTACAATTATATTCAGTCTGATCATATTCGAAACAGATCATGGGTATTGCTGGTTGGGCAATCTGGAACTTAGTGAAATTGAGGTAAACTATAGTATTACACCCGGAGGGGGGGCAGTCTGCGCTAGCTAGCAGTTTACCCGCTTGGGGGGTTTCCCCGGGGTGAGTTTTGTTCTCATAGAGCCAGAACCTCCAGACATAGGGATTAGACGGCGCAGCAGTTAGGAGAGTCAGATGTATAAGGCATAAAAGCATAGGCAAGCTAGACATGGTTACGGCTATGTGGGTGACGGCGCAGGGTTAGCTTTAAGGGATTGTTCTTAGCTTTGTCTACAGTCCATGTAACCGGTGCTCCAGACGGCTAGAGAAGGTCGGATGTTGGGTCCACTGGTTTGACGTGTGTGTAGTGGATCCACGAAGCGATGCCTTCTACTTTGAGAGCGGTGGGAGTAGTCAGGAGTACTTGCAGTGGTCCTTTCCACCTGGGTTGAAGAGTTTCTTGCTGGTGGCTCTTGACTAGGACCCAGTCTCCCAGCTGGAACGGATGAGGCGTCGGCGGAGCTCCTGCCTCGTACAGTTCTCGTAGTCTGGGCCAAATTTCCTGGTGAATTTTCTGTAAGGCTTGTAAGGAGAACAAGAGCTCAGAGACATTTTCAGTTTCAGGTTTGAGTAAGTCATCTTTTAGACTGGGGACCAGGGGTGGGGGTCTGCCATACATGATTTCATATGGTGTGAGGCCCAGTCTGTAAGGGGTGTTTAAGGCCCGGAACAGAGCGTAGGGGAGAAGTACTACCCAATTAGCGCCAGTCTCCATGGTCAATTTAGTTAAGGTCTCCTTCAGAGTCCGATTCATCCTTTCTACCTGTCCTGAGCTTTGGGGCCTATAAGCACAATGTAATTTCCAATTTGCCCCAAGAATGGAAGCCAAATCCTGACTTACCTTAGCAACGAAGGCTGGTCCATTGTCTGACCCTATTTGGACGGGAAAGCCATACCTGGGGAGGATTTCTTCCAAAATTTTCTTTGCTACAACCTGAGCAGTTTCTCTCTTAGTTGGGAACGCTTCTGTCCACCCTGAAAAAGTGTCTACAAAGACAAGTAAGTACTGATACCCATATTTTCCAGGCTTTATCTCAGTAAAGTCTATTTCCCAATAGATACCAGGCCTAGTTCCTCTACACCTAATTCCTGCGGCGGTCTGGGTTTGGGGGCAAGCGTTGTTCAGTTGGCAGGCTTTGCAATTTGTTGTGACATCGCTGGCCAGTTCAGCTATGTGCCTGATTCTGAACTTGGCGTGCCTGATTAAGTCTATCATTCGCCGGGCACCCAGGTGAGTTGTCTGGTGGATGTGTTCCAACACCTGCCGTCCTAATTTCTCTGGCAGGATGGTTTGGTCATTTATATCAGTCCACCACCCATTTTTAACCTGTTTTAGGGGAAGCGTGTCCATCCATTCACGATCCTGTTCGGTATAGTCGGGAAAACATGGCAAATTTCGCGGGCCAGGATCGGGGAGCTGGAGCGCGAGGAGCTGACTGGGAGCTTTTGCTATGCTCCTTGCAGTTTGGTCGGCTAAGAAGTTGCCTCGAGCAATTGGCGTAGTTGGTTTCTGATGCCCAGGGCAATGTACGATAGCCAATTTCTTTGGTTTCCACAAAGCAGTTAATAGAGCTAGGATCTCTTGCTTGTTTTTTATTTCTTTGCCTTCGGCTGTTAATAGTCCCCTCTCTCTGTAGATGGCCCCATGTATGTGTGCAGTAGCGAAAGCATAGCGGCTATCCGTGTATACTGTTAGTTTTTTCTCTGCCCCTAGGGTGAGGGCCTGTGTGAGTGCTATCAGTTCGGCTCTTTGGGCCGATGTCCCTGGAGGCAAGGGTTCCGCCCAGATTACCTCAGTCTCTGATGTTACAGCCGCTCCTGCATACCGCTGGCCTTGGTGGATGTAGCTGCTGCCATCAGTGAACCAGATGAGTTCTGTGTCGGGGAGCGGACGATCTTGCAGGTCCTCCCGCACCCCATGCACCTGAGCCAGTATCTCAGTGCACTCATGGAACGGGGCGTCCAAGTCTGGATTTGGCAGCAGTGAAGCAGGGTTTAAAGAGGTTGGGGGCAGAAAAGTTATTCTGAGGGGGTTTAACAGCAGTCCTTGATAGTGAGTGAGCCGGGCGTTACTCATCCATCGGTCCGGCGGCTGCCGGAGGACGCCTTCAATGGCATGCGGGGTTATAACGCGCAACTCTTGCCCCATGATAAGTTTATCAGCGTCTCGGACCATTAGGGCGGTCGCCGCGATTATCCGCAGGCAGGGTGGCCAGCCAGCAGCCACTGAATCTAATTTTTTTTGACAAATAGGCAACTGGCCTCTGCCAGGGGCCTAGGTACTGTGTTAACACGGCTTTTGCAACACCCTTACTTTCATCCACGTATAAGTGGAAGGGCTTGGAGACATCAGGGAGCCCCAGCGTGGGGGCTGATAACAAGGCAGTTTTGATTTGTTGAAAGGCCAGCTCAGCCTCTTCCGTCCAATTGAAGGGCTGCCGTTCCTTTGTTGCCTGGTATAGGGGCTTGGCTAACTCAGCAAATCCGGGTATCCATAACCTACAGAACCCTGCCGACCCCAGGAATTCTCTCACTTGCCGTGTCGACTGGGGTCTAGGGATGCGTAGGACTGTTTCCTTTCGGGCTTTGGTTAGCCAGCGTTGCCCCCCTTTTAATAGGTACCCCAGACAAGTTACCTCCGAGTTGCAGATCTGAGCCTTTGTTGCTGAGGCTCGGTAGCCTGGCTCCCCCAGAGTCTTCAGGAGGTCCTCAGTCCCTTGAACACAAGTTTCCGGGGATCTGGCCGCTATTAAGAGATCATCAACATATTGCAAAAGAGTTATTTCAGGGTGTTGCCGCCGGTACTCACCCAGATCTTCATGAAGGGCTTCATCGAACAGGGTTGGCGAGTTCTTGAACCCTTGTGGCAGCCTGGTCCATGTTAGCTGACCATTGATGCCCCTCTCAGGATCCGTCCATTGAAATGCAAAGAGTCCTTGACTTTTGGGAGCCAGAGGAAGGCTGAAGAAAGCATCTTTTAGATCAAGAACGGTATACCACTGTTTTTTGGGATGTAAAGCACTCAGAAGGGTGTATGGATTGGGCACAGTGGGATGTATGTCCATGACCCTTTTATTAACTTCTCTTAAATCCTGTACTGGCCTGTAGTCCGTACTGTTGGGTTTACGAACAGGTAACAGTGGAGTATTCCAGGATGAGTGGCAAGCCCGTAGGACTCCCTGGTCTAGGAGTCGGCGGATATGGGGTGTAATTCCTTCTCTTGCCTCCAGGGGCATAGGATATTGCCGAACCCGAACCAGGTCCGTCCCTGGCTTAACTTCCACAAATATGGCAGGTCGATGTTTAGCTAGCCCTAAGCCCCCAGTTTCTGCCCACGCTTCAGGGAAACGCTGGAGCCAAGAGTCAATTTCCTGATTGGGGGGGCTTTTGCTCTTGATGGAGTCTGTACTCATCTTCTAAGGTGACAGGATAGATATTGGCCTGTTTTGGGAATCAGTTATCTTGGGCCCTTCTGGCTCAAAGTGGATTTGGGCCATTTTTGTCAGCAAGTCCCTCCCTAGTAGAGGGCAGGGGCTCTCTGGGATGACTAGGAAGGAATGGGAGACTTTTCCCGTTCCTAAGTCTACAGTCCTCTGGGTTGTCCAGGGGTATTTTTTGATGCCTGTGGCCCCGTGCACCCAGGATGTTTTCTTAGACATTTTTCCAATTGGTTTGGTTAGGACTGAGCGTTCCGCCCCAGTATCGACCAAGAAGCGAACTGGGGACCCCTCCACTTGCAAAGTTACCCTGGGTTCGGGGAGGGGGTCCGAACCCCATCCCCCCTAGTCAGAGTCCTGGGTAACGAGTACAGAGGTAGGGTTAGCTGGTCTCCGTTTCTTTGGGCAGTCTTTAATCCAGTGACCACGTTCCTTGCAATAAGCACACTGATCCTTTTCTAATCCTTGCCTAGAGCCTTGCTTTTTCTGCTTTCTGCTTTGGCCATTCGCTGCCTGGGGGAAAGCTGCTACTAAGACTTTGGTCATTTCTTTGGTTGCCTTGAACTGTTTTTCTTCTGGAGTATCCCTATTATTATAAACTCGCTGGGCCATCTGAAGGAGGTCCTGAATCTGCTTTCCCTCTAAACCTTCTAATTTCTGGAGTTTTCTTTTAATATCTGGTGCTGCCTGGTTTACAAAGGACATTACTACCGCAGCCTGATTTTCCGGTGCTTCCGGGTCCATAGGGGTAAACTGTCTGAAGGCTTCCATTAATCTCTCTAAATACACAGCAGGGCTTTCTATCTTACCTTGTAACACAGAATATACTTTAGCCAAATTGGTGGGCTTGCGAGCTGCAGCCCTGAGACCCGCCATTAGAGTCTGGCGATAAATGAGCAGTCGTCCCCTACCTTCTGCCGTGTTGTAGTCCCATCTGGGCCGGGTCAAAGGAAAAGCCGCGTTAATGAGGTCAGGATTTGCAGTTGGCTGGCCGTCATCTCCTGGAACCAGCTTTCTGGCCTCAACTTGGATTCTTTCCCACTCCTCCGTTGTGAACAGGATTCGGAGGAGCTGTTGACAGTCATCCCAGGTCGGCTGGTGAGTAAACATGACACTGTCTAACAATGAGGTTAGATCTTTGGGATTATCGGAGAACCGAGCATTTTGGGACTTCCAATTGTATAAATCACTAGTGGAAAAAGGCCAGTACATGAGACGGGAGAGCCTGGTATCATCGGGCAATCCTATTTCTCTGAGAGGCAGGGCTACGGTGGAGTCAGGGAGTCGGGAAGCTTGGTCCCGCAGTACGTGGCCTCACGTTCGGCCGGCCGGCCCCCCCGGGTTACTTTCGCTCTCGGCTGCTTCCGCTTCTCGGTTTCCCTCTAGGGAAGCACCACCCTGGGGGACTGGGTCCTGCGGGAAAAGGTGCGGATATGGTGGGGGAAGTGTGGGTTCTAACGTTAGGGGGTCCTGGCTGTCTGGCAGCACAGAGGCCGAGGGAGCAGAGGGAGTCCTTTGTCTTGTGGGTCGCATTACTAGGACCTTGCAGGGCTCAGGGATGAATGGAGTTACCCAGGGCGGTGGGTTTTCCACAAGATCCTGCCACACTAGAATATAAGGAATTTGATCAGGATGTCCTGACTGCCCTGGCAGGAAAATCTTAGTTTTTACCTTAGTAATAATAGAGAGACAGAAAGTTCCTTCGGAGGGCCACCCTACGCCGAAAGAGGGCCACTCCGAACGGCAGAAAGTAACTAGCTTTCCCTTCTTTAGTTCTACGCTTAAGTTACGCCCCCGAGCCTTCACATCCTTAAAATTGGTAACAAGGAGTGAGAGCGGCGTGCTCTGGTTGTTGCCCATCTTTGGACTGCTCCTACAAAGAGAAGGAGGGACGAAAATGAGTGTGAAGCAGAGGGGAGTATCCGACAGGTCCGGTCCTGGAAGGGGAAGAAAAGGTTTTATGTTTCGTTTTGGACTTACACTTAACACTTAACAATAACGGACAGACAGTGAGAAACGATGAGCCTTCGCGAGCGCGTGTCGGACTTCCGACCTGAGTCAGACGGGGCAACCAAGGATGGAGGCCCCCAGATGGGCACTGGGGGACGTCTCCCACCAGTCCCGAGTGGCTGTCTTTTAGCGCGTCCGCCAAGACCGTGCCACTTACGAAACAGACCAATATGGATTACAGATTACGGATTTCGCGAAATTTCAGGGAGACAGACAGAGACAAAGACAGAGACAGTGACAAAGCCGACTTACCTACAGATTAAGATCCATTGACTTGGGGGTCTGGTGGGCTTGGGGGAAATCCCGGACGAGCCCCCATTTGTTATGCCCAGACCGTTTATTCCCCGAAGAAGACCACCAGAGTCCAGAGTCAAAGCTAAGCAGCAAGGATCTTTATTACAGGTTCGAACCTGGAACTCTCCCTCACTCGCGAAACGAGACGGGCAGGAGAGCTCCCCCACTGAGCTCCGAGCAGTGTTATATAGTCTAAGAAAAGTGGGCATAGAGTTATTATACAAATCAGATATGTGCAGCACACCAACAAGGCACAAGTATACATATGTAACAAACCTGCACGTTATGCACATGTACCCTACAACTTACAGTATAATAATAATAAATAAATTTAAAAAAAAAAAAAAAAAAAAAAACAAATCAGATATATGATTGGCTAGTGTTTGAACAAGGCGATTTGGCTAACTATGATTGGTTCCCGCCATTTCTGATATTTCGGTTCAACCTTTGAGGCGGGAGAGAAGGTTTATGGCAGCAAGAGTTTATCTTACTTAAACACGTCTTGTGACCTTGCCTCAGAACTTACAAAATCTCTGGTACGTGCAAAACAAAATCTCTGGTACGTGCAGAAAAACAGGTACTCACAGAACTTACGAAATCTCTGGTATGTGCAAAGATTAGAGAGCAGAACAAAGGGTGTAGCGGGGG
>NW_020266597.1:0-12431 GCF_003255815.1 Theropithecus gelada | reverse complement strand
AAGAGATTCTCTTTCTCAATACTTTAGGAATGGGGAAAGGATTCCCTATTTAATAAATGGTGCTGGGAAAACTGGATTGCCATCAGCAGAAAACTGAAACTGAAGCCTTTCCTTACACCTAATACAAAAATTAACTCAAGATGGATTAAACCTTAAATGTAAAACCCAAAACCATGAAAACCTTAGAAGAAAACCTAGGCAATAGCGCTCAGGACATAGGCATGGGCAAAGATTTTATGATGAAATCACCAAAACCAACTGCAACAAAAGCTAAAATTGACAAATGGCATCAAATTGAAGAGCTTCTGCACAGCAAAAGAAACTGAATCATCAGAGCGAACAGGCAGCCTACAGAATGGGAGAAAATTTTTGCAATCTACCCATCTGATGAAGGCCTAATATCCAGAATGTACAAAGAACTTAAACAAATTTACAACAAAACAAAACAAACAAACAAAAAAAACATCAAAAAGTTGGTAAAGGACATGAACAGACACTTCTCAAAAGAAGACTTACGTGGCCAATAAACATGAAAAAAGCTGAACATCACTGATCATTACAGAAATGCAAATCAAAACCACAATGAGATACCATCTCATGCCACTCAGAATGGCGATTACTAAAAAGTCAGGAAATAACAGATGCTGGTGAAGCTGTGGAAAAATAGGAAAGCTTTTACACTGTTGGTGGGAATGTAAATTAGTTCAACCATTGTGGAAGACAGTGTGGCAATTCATCAAGGATCTAGACGCAGAAATAACATTTGACCTAGCAATCCCATTGCTGAGTACATACACAAAGGAATATAAATCATTCTATTATAAAAATACATGCACATCTATGTTTATTGCAGCACTGTTCACCGTAGCAAAGACACGTAACCAACCCAAATGCCCCTCAATGATAGACTGGATTAAAAAAAAATGTGCTAATAGGTGACGAGTTGATAGGTGCGGCAAACCACCATGGCACACGTATACCTATGTAACAAATCTGCACGTTCTGCACATGTATCCTGGAACTTCAAGCAAAATTAGAAACAAAAAAAAGAAATAAAGAAAGGAAGTTGGTCAAAATCAGGTGAAAATACAACCAAGGAATTTAAGAGAGCAGGATATGGCTGTGTATAATTGAGGAAAAGAGGAGATTAATAATGATTAAGGAAATCCCAATACAAAATTTACACATCAGGTATAAATAACAATAAATTATTTTTCATTGAAATTCCATTATGCTTGCATATATTTTTTTAGGCAGCCTAAAAATACAGAATTCTGTCATGAATTCTAGAGAGGCTGAAAAATGGTCTCACCTCATTTCAAAGTCCTATTTATATTCAGTCAGGAAATGGTGGCTTGTAGAAATACCTGACAGAGGAGCAGCATCTAGAGTGAAGTGCAGAATACACGTGTTGATGGTTAACTGATTCTGGCACCTGGCACATTTGTTTCCTGGCTCTCAGAATTCCAGAGCACACTCCCATATGAAGGTAGTCTCCTAAACTTAAGTAAAATATACATCTTTGCTGGTTCTGGGAGCTGACACACTTTCCCCTTTCCTCCCTGCTTTTCCGTATCACATTTTTCACTCCCATATCACGTTAGTTTCCTTCCTCTTCCTCTAGAAATCGGCACTGTGGTCTCTTCTTCACTCACCGTGAGCCTGCACTGCCTCTTCACGCAGCTGTTTTCAGTTCTCTTGTGGGTTTTATCCATCACTTTCCCATTAAGAGTACAAAATCACAAATGAAAGCAGAAGTTCAGTGAAAGTTCTAGGTTTTTCAGAAGCTCTTTTATAAAATACTCTCCTTCCTTTCTTATGATGAATATTTCTGAAAGAGGGAATGTCCCTGTTACAATGACATAACAGTAGCTTAGCAAAAAAGGAAATAAAAGGCAGGTTCCATTTACTTGGAGACTGTGAAACATTTACAGGGAAAGAGATCCACCAACTGGTCAAAATGCACCAAGACAGCAGCCAAGTCTGGAGAGCAGGCTGTTAGTGAGAAGTAGGCCTCCTTGCAGGAGATGTATCTTCATAGCTAAAAAGAGGCTCTTCCCAAGAAAGAACTGACCCCGGTACTGGAATTAGGCCATTTCCCTAACTTTTGGATCTTAGAGAGAAAAAATACTCCCAGCTTCAGACAGGACCTGTCCTCTTGGGGCAATGGACAGCTATGGGGAAAGAAAAAGGGTCAGGATGTGTCCCTTTCCTCCACCCTGCCCAGCCTCCCCGGGGCCTCCTAACTTATCCCTTCCTCTATGTATTGTGCAACACCAGGAATTAGAACAGCCTGCCAATCTGGGTGTAGATTTCAAGGGTATTTGACTTTTGGTCTCTCTATCATGGTTGTGGAACTCTTCATAGATGATATCCTGAAATATATTTTCCAAGTTGTTTGTTTTCTCCCTGTCTCTTCTAAGGATGTAAGTAATTCCTAGATTTGGCCTCTTTATACAGTCCCCTGTTTCTTGTAGGTTTTGTTCATTGCTCTTCATTTATTTTCTTTAGTTTTGTCTGACTGTCTTATTTCAGAGAGCCAGCCTTCAAGACCTGAGATTCTTTCCTCAGCTTGGTCTATTCCGCTGTTAATACTTGTGATTGCACTGTGAAACTCTTGTAATGTGTTTTTTAGATCTATTAGGTCCATTAGGTTGTTTTTCATACTGGCTGTTTTGTCTGTCAGCTCCTGTATCCTTTGATTGTGATTCTCAGTTTCCTTGGTTTAGGTTTTACTGTTTTCAGGAATCTCAGTGAAATTCCTTTCTATCCATATTCTGAGTTACATTTCCGTCATTGTAGCTAACTTATTTTGGTTAAGAACCCTTGTTGAAGAACTAGTGTGATTATTTGGAGGACATAAGAAACTCCGTCCATTTGAGTTACTGTAGTTCTTGCATTGGTTCTTTCTCATCTCTGCATATGGGAGTGCAGCTTGAGTTCAATCAATAAATAGACTTCTTTTCTGGATGTTTTCACAGGGCTGCAGCTTTGTGCAGGGTCTTTATTTGTAGCTGACTTGTCTTTGGTTTAATGAGGGTATGTTAGTGAGATATTTTAGTGTTGAAGCTTTGGGCATGATCTAGTAGGTGACCCTTAGGCGTGGTGGTCAGTTGTCAGGCTCTTGCTCAGTCATGTGGCTTTCCTATATTTCCTCACGGTTGCAGCCGTGCTGCTGAATGCTATGAAATTGTGGGCTCCTCTCCCACTTGAGTGCTGACTGTAGCTTGTATCTTGGCACTCCCGGGCTGCCCACAACAGCTCTGGTATTATGTGAGGGTTAATGTTTACTCCCCAGCTTGGAGGCATCGAAGGAAGGGACCTTAGTAGTAGTTGTAACTGAGGGTCTTTTGCTTGTCTCCTGGGTGCTCCACCCCAGAGATGCAGGCCAGCAATCACTCAGTGCAATCTGCCTGGAATGGGGGTGTCTGTGCTGTGGGCCCAAGCCAGGGGTTCCCTGCCTGGTGATGTGAGGGGTGGGTGGTTGACCAATGGGAGACAGACTGGCCTCCTCTCTTGGGTTGACTGCAGCTTGTTGGAGGTATGGATAAGGCACTTGGGGTCTTTGCTGCGTCATTAGTCCCAAGGTAGCTGGGGTGGCACCACTGCAGAGGCAATGGTAGACAGGCTTTCTGTTGCCCCTGGTTTCTCCACCTCCAAGAAATGTGAAGCCATGTTAATGAGAGTGTATAGCCAGAGGGGTGGGGTGGCTGCACTGCTGGTGTAAGCTTGGGGCTTCACTTTTTGGGAAACAAGAGGTGAAAATCTCACGAGGAGCAGAGACTTTTCTCCTCCCCATATGGTAACTGCAGCGTGCAGTAAGTTCAGGTGACTGTGGCGTGCTGTAAGCTTATAAACAAAGAGCTTCGGGCTCTTTGTTTCTTCCCCAGACTCAAGGCAGCAGGGATAATACTGCTGCTGTGGCAGTGGCAGAGGTAGGATGGCTCTGGGAGCCTCTCCCTAGGGAAACTCCAGGCAACTACCAGTGGATATGCTCAGCCATGGGTGGGGTGACTGTTCTGCAGACACGGGCTGGGGGCCCTGCCTCCTGAAGGATAGGGATGGGGATTCCCAGGGAAGAGGGGCTGAATTCCTCTTTCTATGGTGGCTGTGGTGTGCTGGAGGTGCCAGTGTAGTGACTAGGCCATTTGTTCCTTCCCCAGCCAGAGGGCTGCTGGGGCTGTCCCACTGCAACGGTAGTGGTGGATGAGTTGTGGGTTGACTCTGGGATTTCTTCCTTAGAGAAATGCTGGACTGCCTGATTGAGGTGATGAGGCAGGGGAAGGGTGCCTGTACTGGAGTCTCTGGTCAGGTGTTCCTGGCCAATGAGGAGAGGTGACAACCAGGAATTGTATGGAGAACAGTCTGACCACTCTTCTGTGGGTAGTTGCTCTGTGCTGGAGATCTGGACCGCCCCCTGTTCCCTGCAGACTCTCCGGAGCCTGGAGAGAGCAATGGCAAGAGCTGTGAGACAGCAAAGATGGCAACTCACCCTTCTCACTGGGAGCTCTGTTACAGGGAGTTGCAGAGCTGCTATTGGCTCGATAGCCCCAGCTGGTGGCTGCAGACCCAGGCCTGGCAGACACACCCAGTGAGGAGATAGGGGATCAGGGATCCACATAACACACAGTCTGGCCATATTTCCATAGGGCTGCTGCAATATGCTGGGGTCCACTCCAGACCACAGTCACCTTGTATTTTTCAGTATCTGAAGGTATCAACAGGGAAGGCTATGAAACAGTGAAGATGGGGGTCTGCCCCTCCCTCTGGGAGCTCTGTTCCAGAGAGGTGAAACCTGTTGCCTGCTGCAACATACCTGCAGGAGGTGACTGGAGACCCCAGTTGGGATATCCCGCCCACTGAGGAGAAACAGCATCAAGGACTCAGGTGAAAAAACAGTCTGACCACTTTTTGGTAGAGCAGCTGTGCTGTGCTGGTGGTCTGCTACCACTCCCAGCACAGAAGAATGGCATTTGCAAGAATGGCTAAGGCAGCTAAACAGCAACAATGGCGACCTACCCCTGCCTTTGGGAGCGCCATCCCAGGGACATTCAAAATTGCTGTCTGCCTGAAAACACTGGTGGAGGTGAGTGGAGACCACACTGGGGAGATTCCACCCAGTGAAAAGAAACACGTTGTGGGATCCACGTGAATAAGCAGTCTGACTGCTTCTCTGTAGAGCTGCTGGGCTGTGCTGGGTGGCTGCTCCAGTCCTTAGCTGCCTTGGATTCCCTAGAACCCAAAGGCTCCAATAGCTAAGGCTGTGAGACAGCAAAGATGGCAGCCCACGCCCTGCCGCTGGGAGCACCATGTCAGGGAGGTGTGAGGCTGCTACCAGTGGCTGGCTGGATTCCCAAGCCAGTGGGTCTTACCCTGAGACAGGCCGTGGAAGGGGGGACTGCCACTTGTCACTGCTCAGCCCCTGGATGAAACCCCTTTCCTAGGGGTATGTAAAGGGGTCTAGCCTCCTGCTTGGCTGGAGTCATAGCTTCTTTTGTGGGAGGCCTGGGTAGCTAAGACTCCAGGGTCCCCACGCATGCCTGAGCGGCTGCTCTGCTGAAACACCAAGTAGCCCTGCATGTCAGACTGAAGGCTGTGGTAGAGTGGGTTCACTAGGAGATCTCCTGATCTGAGGATTGCAAAGATCTGTGGAGGAAGCGTGGGTCCCCAGGGCTGCTCACTTACTCACCACTTCCCTGGGCGGGAGAGGCTCCCCTGGCTCTGTGTCACTCCTGGGTAGGCAGTCATCCTGCCTTGCTTTGCTCTGTTCTCCATGGGTCAAGTTGTTTTCTTGAGTCTGAAAGTCTGTACCTGGATGTTTCAGTCGAAGGTGCTGTATTTACTTGCCTCTTCCATTTCTCTCCATGAGAGTGGCACACACTATCAGCTTCTGGGTGGCCATCTTGGTCAACTCTGAAAACTCTTTGTTTCCAACTGTAAGTCATGCATAAAAAGAATGCCTTCAGAGAAACTGGAGTCCAATGTTCATCCAGACTTGAGCTCAGCCAGGCCAGCAGCACCCTCGTTTCCCCACAGTACTCCTGCTTCTTCTACTGGTGGCCCTGGTGCTTTGCAGCTGTGGCCCTGTTGGATCTCTGAGCTATGATCTGCCTCACAACCATGGCCTACTTAGCAGGAACACCTTGGAACTTGTTGGCCAAATGTGGAGAATCTCTGCTTTGTTGTGTCTCAAGGACAGAAAAGACTTCAGGTTCCCCCTGGAGTTGTGGATGGCAGCCAGTTGCAGAAGGCCCAGGCCGTGTCTGTCCTCCATGAGATGCTGCAGCAGATCTTGAGCCTCTTCCCCACAAAGCACTCCTCTGCTGCCTGGAACATGACCCTCCTGGACCAGCTCCACACTGGATTTTATCAGCAGCTAGAAAGCCTGGAGTCTTGCTTAGGGCAGGCAACAGGAGAGGAAGAATCTGTGGGGGTGATTGGGGCCCTACACTGGCCTTGAGGAGGTACTTCCAGGGAATCCAGGGAATCTGCCTGAGAGAGAAGAAATACAGTGACTGTGCTTGGGAGGTTGTCAGAGTGGAAGTATGAAATCCTTTTCTTCATCAACAAACTTGCAAGGACTGAGAAGTAAGGATGAAGACCTGGGGTCATCCTGAAATAATTCTCATTGATTAATCCACCATATCACACTTGCACATGTGTCTTTGGTCATTTCAATAGACTCTTATTTCTGCCTTTGTCACAGAATTTATTGAATTAAACTCAGCAAATACCTTGTTAACAATATTTAGCAAGTATATGTTAAAAACATTCAGTGCTGGCCTTCGGTTCCTAAAACATGGCTACTCTGATGTCATTTATTTGCTTACGTATTTGCACTCTTTCTGCATCTGTTTCATTTATAATATTTAGAAATTTTACATATAATAACATGTTCATCTTTACATAGTATTAACATTTACAAATATATTTATCTTTCCATGTTATTCAATTTGCATGTGTTTTATTCATTAAATTCTCATTTGTTTTACCCATTAAGGAAAATATCTTGAAATAATGTTTTCTAAAAACAAAATCCACACCCACATTTTGAACAACATTGAAGAAAGGACGATAAAATGTATTTACTCATTTATTCCATTCGCATTATATGTATATGTTAAGTAAGTGGCAGATTGTAAAATTCCCCTTAAGAAATACAATTGAATGAAGCATTCTCAGTCTTACAGAGAAAGAGATGTAAAAACAGTACTAATGCTTACTTTATTGCAATTCTTTTAAATGCTTGGAAAAGAAGTAAAGGAAAACAATTTCTCACAGCAGAAGCTTTAGGTACAAATGATGACAGGAAGGAAAAAACTATATTAGATGTCCTTCTTAAGGTACTTGGGATATGTGTACAGTTGACCCTTGAACAGCATGGGTTTGAACTTTTGAACTGCATGGGCCCACTTATACAGGGTTTTTTTTTCCCCCCAAATACACTTCACTTTCCACATCTGCATTTTCTGCATGTCAAACTAAACACGGTTAGAAAATACCGTATTTGTGGGATGTGAAACACGCATATATGAAGGGACTGCAGGACTTGAGTATGCACAGATTTGGGTATTCGGAGGACAGGTGTGGAGCCTTAGAACCAAAATCCCATGGATACCAAGGGAAACAGTGATTCCAGAATCTTATTGGCAGCTGGGAATATGGGTCTAGAATGAACAACAAATGTGACGGGCAACGGTATTAATTTGGGGTTTTTTATTGCATGTCTGGTATTGAGGGCATGAGAATGGATATTAGGGAATCCATCACCTAACATAGTTATAAATAGAAGGAACGTTGAGACAGGATCTAAACCTAGTCCTACAGATCCTCAACAGTCATAGGTAGGGCAGAGAAGGAGAGTCTGTGAAGGGCAAAGAGCACTTAGGAGAAGTGGTCAGTGCAGTTGGAAGGAGAAATAGGAAAGAATGAGGGAGAGACAATGAGGGGTAGACAGTGGTGTTTTCAGGGAAGATGAAAGCTGACATGTCCTAATGGACTCAAAAACAGATGCCATCAGTGACCTTAGGTGGATCTGGTTTAGTGGAATGAATGGGACAGAAACTTGATGGGAGTGGGTTGAATAAGACACACAAAAAGGGCATTTGGGTGTACTATGTATAAAAAGTTATCTTGGGAAGCTTGTTTTTGGAGTTGGGAAATATGATGATACCTGTAGGAGAATGTGGGTTAACATCTTCATGCATATGTTATTAGTGTTTTCTGAAAATCATTTTCAAAGAGTAGATGAATTGGAACAAAATCTTTAAACATTTTTGTATATATGTGGTTGAGAAATTTAAATTTATGGATTTAAGGTGCACAACATAGTGTTTTGCTCTAATTATCTCTTGTGTAATGATTCTGACAATCAAGTTAATTAACACATCCATCACCTAACAGAGTTATAACATTTCATTGTGTATGGTGAGAACACATAATATCTACTCCCTTAGCAAATTTGAACTATACAATGCACTATTATTAACTATATTTCCCATGCTGTACTGAACATCTTAAATATTTGATTTATTGAACCTATTACTTATTTAGACATTTGATTTAAAATGTTGCTTATTTATTTGGCTAAAATGGTAATTTATCATTATTCTAATTAATATTACTTGGTAGTAAATTTCAATAGTAACCCATTTACTTGCTAGTTTAAATTCTTTTTTCAATCAAGTTTTACAATTTTGATTTTATTTTACCTGTTATTTCATTTACTCTAGTTTCTGTGTAGGTTATTTACATTATTGATGTATAATTTTATAATTCCTAATCATTGTCAAAACATTTCCTATACATTGTAGCCACAATATTTTGATGGATATTTATTTTTTATTTCATTTGTGTACCAAGCACTGAACAGTTCTGTGTATATTTTTCCAAGCACTGTCTAGAAAATAGAACCACATGCCTCCTTAACTCTTTTGATTTTACACATATTCAGTTTCTGTTCTTGTAAATATGCTTTTACATTTAATTATGTAATATAATTTTTTTCATATGAGAATCCAAATTAATTTTTTCAGAGTGACAAGCAATTATTGCATAACATTCTATTGACATTTTATTTTTTTCTCATTAATAATAGATGCAGCTCTACCATAAATCTAGTTAATTCTGATAATACAATGTTCTGAGGTTATTTCTGTATTAATATGGTTGCTAAACTTACTAATTGCTACACTTATATTACTTCTGGTATTTTGAAACTCATTTAATTCTTCTGATTGAGCTACCTAAATTCAAGAATTCCTTTATACATTTTAATATTATTGCTTGCATTATTTCCTGATTAAATTTAGAGTTGTTCTAAGATAGACAGCATTGGCTTCATGAAATCATAAACATTTGTGAATCCTAAAATGGCTAATTATGCTATATAACCAAGAATGTCAGATAACATAAAAATGAATGAGAGAAACTAGATTAGAGACCTGAGTGTAGGCTGGTATTTAGTGATATACTTCTAGCATGTAGTGTGTAGAAGGCAAAAATAGTAACTTTATAGGACAGAAGTCTAACAAACAGCATCTTAACCAAGTGATTAAGTTAACATCAGCAGTAATAAAACACATCAATATCTTGTATCTTGGATATTGTGTGATGAGATGATCAGATAAACTCTGTGATTTTAATCCTTTAAACACATAACCTCAGCATAATCATGAGTTAACATCAGACAAATCAAATTGATGAACAGTCTATGAAATAAATGACCAATATTCTTCAAACATTTCAATGTCATGAAAGCCAAAGAAAGACTGAGCATGTGTTATAGATTGGAGGAGACTGAAGGTATGACAAGAAAATGCAATGTGAGATTCTGGATTGATTCTTGAAATAAGATAAAACATCGGTTTTTAAAAATCTGAGGAAATCTTAGTAAAATCTGAATGTTAGTTAGTAATATTGCCCCAGTGTTCATTTCTTTGTTTTGATTCATTATACCATGGTCATGTATGTTGCTAACATGAGAAGAAGCTGGGTTAAGGCCTAAGCAAAATCTCTGTAGTGTCTTTGTAATTCTCTGTAAATCTAAAATTCTTTCAAAGTAAAAAGTTAAAAATGAATAGATTTTCAAGATTCTAGACCTTACTGATTTAGCATTTGTTAATGGATTTAATTGTTTTAAATCATTCATTAGATTCCTAATTTTTTTCAGAAGACAGAAAATTCTATCTATAATGTAACTGTCTGAAAGATTGTTCCTTAGCCATTAAGGTTCCTCCAGTCAGAATGTGCAATCAATCCAGAAACAAACTCTCTGGCCTGCAACATAAAAGGCATCAACCAGCTGCCAAGTGAGGTGATTTAGACTTCGGTCATCTCAGTCCATCTCCTCTAATTCACTGAGATGTAGTCTTGCTTTGTCGCCCAGGCTGGAGTGCAGCAGTGTGATCTCCACTCACTGCAAGCTCCAACTCCCATGTTCAGGCCATTCTCCTGCCTCAGCCTCCCGAGTAGCTGAGACTACAGGCACCCGCCACCATGCCTGGCTAATTTCTTTCTGTATTTTTAGTAGAGATGAGGTTTCACTGTGTTACCCAGGATGGTCTCGATCTCCTGACCTCGTGATCCACCCGCCTCAGCCTCCCAAAGTGCTGGGATTACAGGCATGAGCCACCACGTCCTGCCAGTACATTTTATTTCTATGCCGTCAGTTGTTATGTGTCCTCTGTTGTTTCTGATTTTCAACCGATTTTTCTCTACTGATCTCTTAATACAGTTAAGGGCTTGTCAATTTTGTTGATCATTTCAAAAGACCAAGGCTTAGTTCCATTGATTTTTTAATTGCTTTTCTATTCTGTATTTTATTAATTACTTCATTAATAAAATTTCATCTTTCTTATTTTCTTCCTCTTCCTTGCTATGGTTTATTTCTTCTTTTTCTACTTCCTTAACTTGTAAAGTTAGTTCATTGGTTTGAGGTCTTTCTTCTTTTTTAATATAAGTTTTATCACTTTCAATTTCCACTTTAGCTCTGTTTTCACGGCATCACATACATTTTGATATGTTGTGTTTTCATTTTCATCTCACTCAAGATATTTTCTAAGTTCCCTTCTGGTCATTCTTTTTTTTTTTTTATTATGTTTTAAGTTCTGGGGTACATGTGCACAACGTGCAGGTTTGTTGCACAGCAACACATGTGCCATGTTGGTTTGCTGCACCCATCAACTCATCATGTACATGAGGTATTTCTCCTCTTACATGTTTATCACATTTAGACACACATTTCTTTTCTCTTAGTTCCCATAAATTAAGATGAAAAATCAGATCACTTTTACCTCCTAGGAAAAGTGAAGTGAGAAATATAAATATATTTGTTGTGAATGCCACACAGAACCAACGTATAACCCATCTAAAAATTATATTTATATTCTTTCATTGATATTAACCTGAATATGAAAATGAAAGAAATCAAAATATAGAAAAACACATTTTCACAGTAAAATACTACATAAAAAATGAATATGCAGAAATTCTCCACACAATCTCAAGTAAACAAAGAAAAAATACTGTCTCCCCCAGTGTTTCAAAGACTAAGAATAACAACTTGGGCAAAAATGCCCTGTATTCTCAGGGTGTGATAAAAAGGATGAGCCCAAAATGTAATACAAACTTGTTGACTGAATAAACTACTAAATACATGTACAAAATATACATTTCTGAAATCAAGTTTCCTCTATTATGGAAACCCCGGTGCACATTTCACAATGCAGACTATTTTAATTGCTCAATGATATAAAGAATTTATTTGAATCATTTAAAATAATGAATAATAAAATGTGTTTGGTTATTTTCTAAAATTGATCCATTTCATAATCTCTACCTTTATATAAACAGGCTCATTTTCTATTAGTGTCATCTAAAGATTATCACGTGATTTGAAGCTGAAATTTATAAATGATGGAAAAATGATGTCACAAGTATTTACAGTTCACATACACATTCTGGGGATTTGATTCAGGGAAGGAAAGCTGTAGAACTATCTGGGGGACAGAGGCTATTATTCCTTACTTTTGGGAAGAGTAAATTGTCCGATTCCTATAAACTGTGTGAATGGGAGAGATTGAATTTAGATATGTGAATCTGTATTTGACACCAGGCTGGTTATTTTCTATTATAACAAAGTAGAGGGCAGATCAGAGAAGAAGTCATAAATGGTTAATATAGTGCTGGGCAGAGGATGATACTGTGCTGCTCTTGCAATTGGGATCCCAGATCTACATGCACCTTAAAAAACTAGAATCCCAGTGGTTTTAGCAATAAACTACATGGGCATTATTGACTCTCAGTAAGAGCTGAATGTAAATTTTTGTCATTGTCTATTATAATCCCAGCAAATATGGCCATGATGAAGCAAAATAGCTTCATTCTTGAACACTTCCTAGTAGAAGAAAAAATGAGAAACTAGTAAACCT
>NW_020266596.1:0-1672 GCF_003255815.1 Theropithecus gelada | reverse complement strand
AGAAAGAAAGAAAGAAAGAAAGAAAGAAAGAAAGAAAGAAAGAAAGAGAAAAATGTTAAAAAGAGAATGTGATGGAATGCGGAGGTTCAGAAGCAAAGTCCAGGATGGATTTAGTCCTCTGAGTCCAGCAGAACAATCAGCCTTAGGGCTGTTGCTCTCATCCCCGTGGTTGAATATGGTTCACCGTGATATCCACATATGGAAGAGGGAGGCACGTCCCTTTCCTTCAGGGGCATGAGACAGAATTTGCTCATGTGTTTTTCACTCCAATCTATTGCTAGAATGTAATCTCATGGGCACACCTTAGTTGCAAGCAAATTGGTAACTGTGGTGGGTAAACAATTGCCCAGTTAAGTTTTGATTATACTAGAGAAAGGGAAGAATGTTTATCGGGGAAGCAGTCTCTGGCAAAAGAGGTTATCACTGGTGGTAAAAACGAGAACGAACCAGCACTTTGGGAGGCCAAAGATCACGAGGTCAAGAGATTGAGATCATCCTAGCCAACATGGTGAAACCCCGTCTCTACTAAAAATACAAAAATTAGCAGGGTGTGGTGGCACGTGCCTGTAGTCCCAGCTACTCAGGAGACTGAGGCAGGAGAGTCACTTGAACCCCAGAGGTGAAGGTTGCAGTGAGCCAAGATCTCGCCACTGCACTCCAGCCTGGGTGACGGAGCGAGACTCCGTCTCAAAAATAAAAAAAAAAGAACGAGAACGAGGAGGTGGAATGCAAACTTGCATTTCATACGTGACACCCATAGCAAATTTGGCTCTCAGTTCAGAAACCTTGATTTAAAGAAATAATTTCTTTCTTTAAACTAATAAAGTAACTGCTGCTGAGCCCCCAGCCTGCCTTACTAGTGACAGCCACAGGACACGTTCTTCTCCTGTTCCCCTGACAAACGGCAGCTCTGTTGATATGCTCATGTAGTGATAGCAGGGCTGTGCACACATTGGTTGTCTACCTTCCTCTGAATATTTAAACATTATTTTAAAAGGTTTAAAAAATAATTCTCATAATATTTTCATGCATTTTCTTCCCGATTTTTCTCTGAAACTTTGGTACATTTAACATAATTACAATCATACTGTACATATAATTTTGTGTCTTGATTTTTCTGTTTAACATCATAGTACTACTGTTAATAGTCTGTACCGCTAAATACTTTCTTTAAATAATCATGTGTAATGCCTGAACATACCCTGTTAAATGGACTCACCATAATTTACCCAGCTAGATGTTCTCTTTATACTCAGATAATTAAGTTGTCTTTTTTTTTGTAATTCAACTTTTTATTTTGAAATAGTTGTAAATTAACATGCAGTTGTAAGAAATAATACAGAGAGATCTCTTGTAACTTTTGCCCAGTTTCTCCCAATGGTAACATCTTGCAAAACTCTGTGTGTGTGTATATAGTTTTATACACATATATATATAGTATAAGATTACAACCATGATATTGACATTGCTACCGTCAAGATATAGAATTTTTCTGGCACCACAAGGGACCTCCATGGTGCCCTGCTATAGTTATTTCCACTTCCTTACCATGCCCACTCCTTCCTTAACTCCTGACAACACGAATCTCTTCTCCATTTATATAATTTTGTCATTTCAAGAGCATTATATAGGCCAGACATGGTGGCTCATGTCTGTAATCCCAAGACTTTGA
>NW_020266595.1:0-1672 GCF_003255815.1 Theropithecus gelada | reverse complement strand
AAACCAAAGAATAAAATAAATATCCATGAGTCCATGCTGCTATAAATGATTGAATAAACAAATGGAGAGAATAGGCATATTTCCAATGCAAAAGAATTCCAAATAATTTATGTAGATAATCTGCTCTTAAGGAAATGAAACATTACTATCTCCCTTCCCCAGCTCCTTAAGAGTTAGTTGCATGTAGTTACTTTGTCCCAAGAAGTACAGTGTAAAAATGGAGAAAGAAAAAGTGTCACTTTTCAGTGGAGAAATCTGACAAACACTTCCTCAAGACAGGGTGATTAAGGTTAACACCAACACTGATAAGTCATATTGATGGTATGTGTACTTGATATTATGTGATGAAAATGACCCTTTACCTCTGTGATCTTCCACCCAAAAACCTATTACCTCAGTCTACTTATGAAAAAATCACCAGACAAATCTCAATTGAGGAAAATGCTATAAAGTTTCCGTTGAGTAATCCTCAAAACTGTCAAGGTAACTAAAAACAAGGAAGTCTGAGAAACTGTCACAGCTAAGGGAGCCTAAGGAGACACGATGACTAAGTGTAATGTTATATCCAGACAGAGGACATTAGGGGAAACTGTGGAAATCAGAATAAAGAATGGACTTTAGCTAATAATAATGTGTCCATGTCAGTTCATTCATTTTGACAAATGTACTATGTTAACATAAGATGATAATAATAGGGGAAACTGGATGTGGGATATACAAGGATTTCCTGTACTAGCTTCACAATGATTATGTAAATATAAAACTGTTCTAGAAGGCCAGGCACATTGGCTCACACCTGTAATCCCAGAACTTTGGAAGGCCGAGGTGGGCAGATCACCAGAGGTCAGGAGTTCAACACCAGCCTGGCCATCATGGTGAAACCCCGTCTCTGTTAGAAATACAAAAATTAGCCAGGCATGGTGGTGAGTGCCTGTAATCCCAGTTACCTGTAATCCCAGTTACTTGGAAGGTTAAGGCATGAGAACCACTTGAACCCAGGAGGTGGAGGTTGCGGTGAGCCAAGATTGTGTCACTGCACTCCAGCCTGGGTGACAGAGCAAGACCAAAACAAAAACAAAAACAAAAACAAAAAACAAAACTGTTCTAGAATACAAAGTTGATTTTGATTTTTTAAAAATTCCCTCTGAGTAACATTAATAATCAAGCAAGCATTGGATGCACTGTTAGAAATAGTATGTGACACAATATTATAAGGAAAGAAAAAATTCTCTTAAGCTGGAGTGATTAGGGAAGGCTTCATGGAGGAAAAAAATATCTGATCAGGTTCTTGAGGGATGGATAAGACTTTAAAAGGCAATAACAGGGGTGGAGTAAATAAGAGGATGACATGAGTAAGGCACTTTCTTTTTCAGGAAACAGAAGCGTTCTAAGACAATTTCTAAGCAGTATAATACTGACACACCCAGTGGGGCTAAGAAAAAAAAAAGAAAGAAAAAGAAAGAAAGCAATATAGTCAGATGGTTTTGACTGAAGAGGATGGATCCAAAGAAATAAAACATAGAAGATTTAAATGAACCCATAGTGAGGGGCTGAGGGGTGTGTGATCCACAACTACAAAGGGTGGTGAGCATACTTTCATAGGATTGATTTGGATAAGATAAAAAACATGTCTCAGTGTTCCTAGCTACTTCCAGCAGCAGGAACGCTATTT
>NW_020266594.1:0-1672 GCF_003255815.1 Theropithecus gelada | reverse complement strand
ACAGAACACAAAGAAGTTTCTCAGAAAGCTTCTTTCTCTTTGTTATCAGAGGATATTTCATTTGGCCCTATAACCTTCAAAGGGATCCGAAATATCTGTTCTCACATTCCAGAGAAATAAGGCTACCAAAGAGATCCACGAAATACAGATGTAACTCTGTGAGTGGAAGTCACACATCACAGAGCAATTTCTCAGAAAGCTTCTTTCCAGATTTCATCTGAGGATATTTCCTTTTTTTACCATAGCCCTCTATGGGCTTCCAAATATCACTTTGCCAATTCCACAAGAACTGTCTTAGCGAAAGGCTTCTTGCGGGGAAAGCTGTAACTCTGTGAGATGATTTCACAGAACACAAAGAAGTTTCTCAGAAAGCTTCTTTCTCTTTGTTATCGAAGGATATTTCCTTTGGCCCTATAGCCTTCAAAGGGATCCGAAATATCTGTTGGCAGACTCCACAGAAATAAAGCCAGCAAAGATATCCACGAAATATAGATGTAACTCTGTGAAAGGAAGTCACACATCACAGAGCAGTTTCTCAGAAAGCTTCTTTCCAGATTTCATCTGAGGATATTTCCTTTTCAACATAGCCCTCTATGGGCTTCCAAATATCACTTTGCCAATTCCACAAGAACTGTCTTAGGGAAAGGCTTCTTGACGGGAAACCTGTAACTCTGTGAGACGATTTCACAGAACACAAAGAAGTTTCTCAGAAAGCTTCTTTCTCTCTGTTATTGGAGGATATTTCCTTTGGCCCTATAGTCTTCAAAGGGATCAGAAATATCTGTTCTGAGATTCCACAGAAATACGGCTTGCAAAGAGATCCATGAAATACAGATGTAAATCTGTGAGATGAATTAACAGAACAGTAAGCAGTTTCTCAGAAAGATTCTTTCCATATTTCTTCTGAGGATATTTCCTTTTTCACCATTGCCCTCTATGGGCTTCCAAATATCACTTTGCCAATTCCACATGAACTGTCTTAGGGAAAGGATTCTTGACGGGAAAGGTGTAACTCTGTGAGATGATTTCGCAGAACACAAAGAAGTTTCTCAGAGAGCTTCTTTCCCTTTGCTATCGGAGGATATTTCTGTTGGCCGTATAGTCTTCAAAGGGATCCGAAATATCTGTTCTCAGATTCCACAGAAATAAAGCTAGTAAGGAGATTCACGAAATACAGATGTAACTCTGTGAGATGAATTAACAGAACACTAAGCAGTTTCTCAGAAAGCTTCTTTCTAGATTTCATCTGAGGGTATTTCCTTTTTTACCATTGCCCTCTATGGGCTTCCAAATATCACTTTGCCAATTCCACAAGAACTGTCTTAGTGAAAGGCTTCTTGACGGGAAAGCTGTAACTCTGTGAGATGATTTCACAGAACACAAAGAAGTTTCTCAGACAGCTCCTTTCTCTTTGTTAGCGGAGGATATTTCCTTTGGCCCTATTGTCTTAAAAGGGATCCGAAGTATCTGTGCTCAGATTCCACAGAAATAAGGCTAGCAAAGAGAACCACGAAATACAGATATAACTCTGTGAGTGGAAGTCACACATTACAGAGCAGTTTCTCAGAAAGCTTCTTTCCAGATTTCATCTGAGGATATTTCCTTTTTCACCATAGCCCAATATAGGCTTAAAAATATCACTTTGCCAATTCCACAAGAACTGTCTTAGCGA
>NW_020266593.1:0-1673 GCF_003255815.1 Theropithecus gelada | reverse complement strand
TGGATCTCCTTGCTAGCCTTATTTCTGTGGAATCTGAAAACAGATATTTCGGATCCCTTTGAAGACTATAGGGCCAAAGGAAATATCCTCCGATAACAAAGAGAAAGAAGCTTTCTGAGAAACTTCTTTGTTTTCTGTGAAATTATCTCACAGAGTTACAGCTTTCCCCTGAAGAATCCTTTCACTAAGACAGTTCTTGTGGAATTTGCAAAGTGATATTTGGAAGCCCATAGAGGGCTTTGGTGAAAAAGAAAATATCCTCAGAGAAAAAGTGGAAAGAAGCTTTCTGAGAAACTGCTTTGCCATGTGTGACTTCCACTCACAGAGTTACATCGGTGTTTCGTGGATCTCTTTGCTAGCCTTATTTCTGAGGAATCTGAGGACAGATATTTCGGATCCCTTTGAAGACTATAGGGCCAAAGTAATTATCCTCCGATAACAAGGAGAAAGAAGCTTTCTGAGAAACTTCTTTGTGTTCTGTGAAATCATCTCACAGAGTCACAGCTTTCCCCTCAAGAAGCCTTTCGCTAAGACAGTTCTTGTGGAATTTGCAAAGAGATAATTGGAAGCCCATAGAGGGCTATGGTGAAAAAGGAAATATCCTCCAATGAAATCTGGAAAGAAGCTTTCTGAGGAACTCCTTAGTGTTCTGCTAACTCATCTCACAGAGTTACAGCTTTCCCTCAAGAAGCCGCTCGCTAAGCCTGTTCTTGTGGAATTCGGAAAGTGATATTTGGAAGCCCATGGAGGGCTATGGTGAAAAAGACAATATTCTCAGAGAAAAACTGGAAAGAAGCTTTCTGAGAAACGGCTTTGTCATGTGTGACTTCCACTCACAGAGTTACATCTGTATTTCGTGGATCTCCTTGCTAGCCTTATTTCTGTGGAATCTGAGAACAGATATTTCGGATCCCTTTGAAGAATATAGGGCCAAAGGAAATGTCCTCCGATAACAAAGAGAAAGAAGATTGCTGAGAAACTTCTTTGTGTTCTGTGAAATCCTCTCACAGAGTTACAGCTTTCCCCTCAAGAAGCCTTTCACTAAGACAGTTCTTGTGGAATTTTCAAGGTGATATTTGGAAGCCCATAAAGGGCTAATGTGAAAAAGGAAATATCTTCCGATGAAATCTGGAAAGAAGCTTTATGAGAAACTGCTTAGTTTTCTGTTAATTCATCTCACTGATTTACAGCTTTCCCCTAAAGAAGCCGCTCGCTAAGCCTGTTCTTGTGGAATTCGCAAAGTGATATTTGGAAGCCCATAGAGGGCTATGGTGAAAAAGAAAGTATCCTCAGAGAAAAACCGGAAAGAAACTTTCTGAGAAACTGGTTTGCGATGTGTGAATTCCACTCACAGACTTACATCTGTATTTCGTGGATCTCTTTGCTAGCCTTATTTCTATGGAATCTGAGGACAGATATTTCGGATCCCTTTGAAGACTCTAGGGCCAAAGGAAATATCCTCCGATAACAAAGAGAAAGAAGCTTTCTGAGAAACTTCTTTGTGTTCTCTGAAGTCATCGCACAAAGTTACACATTTCCCCTCAAGAAGCCTTTCGCTAAGACAGTTCTTGTGGAATTTGCAAAGTGATATTTGGAAGCCCATAGAGGGCGCTGGTGAAAAAGGAAATATCCTCCGATGAAATCTGGAAAGAAGCTTTCTGAGAAACTGCTTA
>NW_020266592.1:0-1673 GCF_003255815.1 Theropithecus gelada | reverse complement strand
TGGATCTCCTTGCTAGCCTTATTTCTGTGGAATCTGAAAACAGATATTTCGGATCCCTTTGAAGACTATAGGGCCAAAGGAAATATCCTCCGATAACAAAGAGAAAGAAGCTTTCTGAGAAACTTCTTTGTTTTCTGTGAAATTATCTCACAGAGTTACAGCTTTCCCCTGAAGAATCCTTTCACTAAGACAGTTCTTGTGGAATTTGCAAAGTGATATTTGGAAGCCCATAGAGGGCTTTGGTGAAAAAGAAAATATCCTCAGAGAAAAAGTGGAAAGAAGCTTTCTGAGAAACTGCTTTGCCATGTGTGACTTCCACTCACAGAGTTACATCGGTGTTTCGTGGATCTCTTTGCTAGCCTTATTTCTGAGGAATCTGAGGACAGATATTTCGGATCCCTTTGAAGACTATAGGGCCAAAGTAATTATCCTCCGATAACAAGGAGAAAGAAGCTTTCTGAGAAACTTCTTTGTGTTCTGTGAAATCATCTCACAGAGTCACAGCTTTCCCCTCAAGAAGCCTTTCGCTAAGACAGTTCTTGTGGAATTTGCAAAGAGATAATTGGAAGCCCATAGAGGGCTATGGTGAAAAAGGAAATATCCTCCAATGAAATCTGGAAAGAAGCTTTCTGAGAAACTCCTTAGTGTTCTGTTAACTCATCTCACAGAGTTACAGCTTTCCCTCAAGAAGCCGCTCGCTAAGCCTGTTCTTGTGGAATTCGGAAAGTGATATTTGGAAGCCCATGGAGGGCTATGGTGAAAAAGACAATATTCTCAGAGAAAAACTGGAAAGAAGCTTTCTGAGAAACGGCTTTGTCATGTGTGACTTCCACTCACAGAGTTACATCTGTATTTCGTGGATCTCCTTGCTAGCCTTATTTCTGTGGAATCTGAGAACAGATATTTCGGATCCCTTTGAAGAATATAGGGCCAAAGGAAATGTCCTCCGATAACAAAGAGAAAGAAGATTGCTGAGAAACTTCTTTGTGTTCTGTGAAATCCTCTCACAGAGTTACAGCTTTCCCCTCAAGAAGCCTTTCACTAAGACAGTTCTTGTGGAATTTTCAAGGTGATATTTGGAAGCCCATAAAGGGCTAATGTGAAAAAGGAAATATCTTCCGATGAAATCTGGAAAGAAGCTTTATGAGAAACTGCTTAGTTTTCTGTTAATTCATCTCACTGATTTACAGCTTTCCCCTAAAGAAGCCGCTCGCTAAGCCTGTTCTTGTGGAATTCGCAAAGTGATATTTGGAAGCCCATAGAGGGCTATGGTGAAAAAGAAAGTATCCTCAGAGAAAAACCGGAAAGAAACTTTCTGAGAAACTGGTTGGCGATGTGTGAATTCCACTCACAGACTTACATCTGTATTTCGTGGATCTCTTTGCTAGCCTTATTTCTATGGAATCTGAGGACAGATATTTCGGATCCCTTTGAAGACTCTAGGGCCAAAGGAAATATCCTCCGATAACAAAGAGAAAGAAGCTTTCTGAGAAACTTCTTTGTGTTCTCTGAAGTCATCGCACAAAGTTACACATTTCCCCTCAAGAAGCCTTTCGCTAAGACAGTTCTTGTGGAATTTGCAAAGTGATATTTGGAAGCCCATAGAGGGCGCTGGTGAAAAAGGAAATATCCTCCGATGAAATCTGGAAAGAAGCTTTCTGAGAAACTGCTTA
>NW_020266591.1:0-1673 GCF_003255815.1 Theropithecus gelada | reverse complement strand
TTTCACTGAGCAGTGGTTTGTAGTTCTCCTTGAAGAGGTCCTTTACAGGGATTTGTAACTTTAGATTGTGATGAATATGTCTGCTCTCTTCATTGTGCTGATACTTTCACAACTGTCACATATGGCAATATTTATCAAATCATACACTTTAAGGGCAGACTATCATCTGTGAATTATACCTGTACTACCACAGCTTAAAAAAAGGAAAACTTGTGTGACTAGGACAAAGCAACTAAGGAGAAAAATAGTAAGTGATGAGAGCAGAGTAGCAAGATCTTGTTGACTGCTGACTATGACTGGTCATTGTTTTAGTTCAAATTTAAAGGAAAAACATTGGAGATTAATTTGGCAGATCTGATATAATTTGAATGATGAAAGACACTGGAATCAAAAATGTGTGAAACTGGAAGAGACACTGAGCTCTTCAAGTCTGGGTGCTCTCTAGAGAGAGCGCCATAGATTTCCTTGAAGTTTCTGAATTTTTTTTTTTTTTTGTATGTGCATGTATTTTTAAAAATAAAATATCCAGGCTGGGAGTGGTGGCTCACGCCTGCAATCCCAGTGCTTTGGGAGGCCGAGGTGGGTGGATCACCTGAGGTCAGGAGTTTGAGAAGAGACTGGTCAACATGGTGAAAACCCGTCTCTGCTAAAAATACAAAAATTAGCCAGGCACGGTGGTTTGTGCCTGTAATCCCAGCTACTTGAGAGGCTGAGGCAGGAGAATCACTTGAAACCAGGAGGTAGAGGTTGCAGTGAGCTGAGATCACGCCATTGCACTCCAGCCAGGTGACAGAGCAAGACTTTGTCTCAAGAAAAATAAATAATAAATAAAATAAAATTTCCACACCATTCACCAGCTTCCCAAAAAGGTCCTTAATCATAATATTTTAAGAACCATTTATTTATTTGACCCTTATTTTAGTTGAGGAAATTCAAATCTGGAGCAGTAAAATGATCTGGTCAAAATCAGAGATGACAAGTTAATGAGTCATAATGAGTTTGTGATGCTGACTATCCTCTTTTACCTAGTCCCATTATCTTTCTCTGCCCCAATACTTTTGGTTAACAGAACATAATCACAAGGACACAGCACAGGAAGCTCTGTTGAACCCTGAACTAGCCAGTTCAGGTCACTGGGAGACTGTGTGTGCTATGTGATCCATAAGAGATTAGAAGCCAACAGAAAGACTGGGAAGCAGTCCCTTATGACTCCCTGATCAAATTTTTTATAACATTTTAAATCAACTACAGTGTGTATTACTAAAATCACAAAAGAACAATACCTCATAAATAATATTCACCTATGAATGTCACTGTGAGCCTGCCCTATGTTATGGAGGAAAGAATGTTATGCAGCTGGTATTTGATAGTGGTAGTTTTCTTCCTTAAAAGGCACCACAAATTAGTCCATGCCAAATCCTTTCCAACAGCGGTTTCAGTAAAGTCAACTGCTTAACTACAAGGCCACATAGCAGAGTACACTTCACATGGGAAGGCTCACAGCGCCTTCAGAGATTCCATTGTAAGATGATGCTAGAGGGTCCTTTTCTTAGTAATCCAAGGAGACAAACAGGGTCACCTCAAATTCTTTCCCAGCTCTAAGGTTTATAGAAATATCAGGCTATTCATAAGTAGAAAGCTGAAACTGGATCCTTTCCTTACTCCTTATACGA
>NW_020266590.1:1260-1634 GCF_003255815.1 Theropithecus gelada | reverse complement strand
TGAAATGTGGAAAGAAGCTTTGTGAGAAACTGCTTAGTGTTCTGTTAATTCATCTCACAGAGTTACATTTGTAATTCGTGGATCTCTTTGCTAGCCGTATTTCCCTGGAATTTGAGAACAGATATTTCGGATCCCTTTGAAGACTATAGGGCCAAAGGAAATATCCTCCGATAACAAAGAGAAAGAAGCTTTCTGAGAAACTTCTTTGTGTTCTGTGAAATCATCTCACAGATTTCCAGCTTCCCCTGAAGAAGCCTTTCGCTAAGACAGTTCTTGTGGAATTGGCAAGGTGATATTTGGAGGCCCATAGAGGTCTATGTTGAAAAAGGAAATATCCTCTGATGAAATCTGGAAAGCTTTCTGAGAAAATGCTT
>NW_020266590.1:0-1160 GCF_003255815.1 Theropithecus gelada | reverse complement strand
TTGTGTTCTGTGAAATCATCTCACAGAGTTCCAGCTTCCCCTGAAGACGCCTTTCGCTAAGACAGTTCTTGTGGAATTGGCAAGGTGATATTTGGAGGCCCATAGAGGGCTATGTTGAAAAAGGAAATATCCTCTGATGAAATCTGGAAAGCTTTCTGAGAAAATGCTTGGTGTTCTGTTAATTCATCTCACAGAGTTTCATCTGTAGTTCATGGATCTCTTTGCCAGCCTTATTTCTGTGGAATCTGAGAACAGATATTTCGGATCCCGTTGAAGACTATAGGGCCAAAGGAAATATCCTCCGATAACAAAGAGAAAGAAACTTTCTGAGAAACCTGTTTGTGTTCTGTGAAATCATTCCACAGTGTTACAGCTTTCCCCTCAAGAAACCTTTCATAAGACAGTTATTGTGGAATTGGCAAAGTGATATTTGGAAGCCCATAGAGGGCTATGGTGAAAAAGGAAATCTCCTCTGATGAAATATCTAAAGAAGCTTTCTGAGAAACTGCTTAGTGTTCTTTTAATTCATCTCACAGAGTTACATCTCTATTTCGTGGATCTCTTTGCTAGCCTTATTTCTGTGGAATCTGAGAACAGATATTTCGGATCCCTTTGAAGACTGTAGGGCCAAAGGAAATATCCTCCGATAACAAAGAGAAAGAAGCTTTCTGAGAAACTTCTTTGTGGTCTGTGAATTCATCTCACAGAGTTACAGCTTTCCCCTCTAGAAGCCTTTCGCTAAGACATTTCTTGTGAAATTGGCAAAGTGATATTTGGAAGCCCATAGAGGGCTATGGTGAAAAACGAAATATCCTCAGATGAAATCTGGAAAGAAGCTTTCTGAGAAACTTCTTTGTGTTCTCTAAAATTATGTGACAGATTTACAGGTTTCCCCTCAAGAAGCCTTTCGCTAAGACAGTTCTTGTGGAATTGGCAAAGTAATATTTGGGAGCCCATAGAGGGCTATGTTAAAAAAGGAAATATCCTCAGATGAAATCTGGAAAGAAGCTGTCTGAGAAACTGCTTAGTGTTCGGTTGATTCATCTCACACAGTTACATCTGCATTTCGTGGATCTCTTTTCTAGCCTTATTTCTGTGGAATCTGAGAACAGATATTTCGGATAACATTAAGACTATAGGACCAAAGGAAATATCCTCCG
>NW_020266589.1:0-1673 GCF_003255815.1 Theropithecus gelada | reverse complement strand
CAGATGAAATCTGGAAAGAAGCTTTCTGAGAAACTGCTTAGTGTTCTCTTAATTCATCTCACAGAGTTACATCTGTATTTCGTGGATCTCTTTGCTAGCCTTATTTCTGTGTAATCTGAGAACAGATATTTCGGATCCCTTTGAAGACTATAGGGCCAAAGGAAATATCCTCCGATAACAAAGAGAAAGAAGCTTTCTGAGAAACTTCATTGTGTTCTGTGAAATCATCTCACAGAGTTACAGCTTTTCCCTTAAGAAGCCTTTCGCTAATACAGTTCTTGTGGAATTGGCAAAGTGATATTTGGAAGTTCATAGAAGGCTATGGTGAAAAAGGAAATATCCTCAGATGAAATATGGAAAGAAGCTTTCTGAGAAACTGCTCCGTGATGTGTGACTTCCAGTCACAGAGTTACATCTGTATTTCGTGGTTCTCTTTGCTAGCCTTATTTCTGTGGAATCTGAGAACAGATATTTCGGATCCCTTTGAAGACTACTGGGCCTTATAGGGCCAAAGGAAATATCCTGTGATAACAAAGAGAAAGAAGCTTTCTGAGAAACTTCTTTGTGTTCTGTGAAATCATCTCACAGAGTTAGAGCTTTCCCCTCAAGAAGCCTTTCGCTAAGACAGTTCTTGTGGAATTGGCAAAGTGATATTTGGAAGCCCATAGAGTGCTATGGTGAAAAAGGAAATATCCTCAGATGAAATATGGAAAGAAGCTTTCTGAGAAACTGCTTAGTGTTCTGTTAATTCATGTCACAGAGTTACATCTGTATTTCGTGGATCTCTTTGCTAGCCTTATTTTAGTGGAATCTGAGAACAGATATTTCCGATCCCTTTGAAGACGATAGGGCCATATAGGGACAAAGGAAATATCCTCCGATAGAAAAGAGAAAGAAGTTTTCTGAGAAAGTTCTTTGTGTTCTGTGAAATCACCTAACAGAGTTACAGCTTTCCCCTCAAGGAGCCTTTCGCTAAGACAGTTCTTGTGGAATTTTCAAAGTGATATTTGGAAGCCCATAGAGGGCTATGGTGAAAAAGGAAACATCCTCAGATGAAATCTGGAAAGAAGCTTTCTGAGAAACTGCTCCGTGATGTGTGACTTCCACTCACAGAGTTACATATGTATTTCGTGAATCTCATTCCTAGCCTTATTTCTGTGGAATCTGAGAACAGATATTTCGGATCCCTTAGCAGACTACAGGGCCATATAGGGCCAAAGGAAATATCTTCCGATAGCAAAATGAAAGAAGCTTTCTGAGAAACTTCTTTGTGTTCTTTGAAATCATCTCACACAGTTACAGCTTTCTCTTCAAAAAGTCTTTCGCTGAGACAGTTCTTGTGGAATTGGCAAGGTGATATTTGGAAGCCCATAGAGGGCTACGGTGAAAAAGGAAATATCCTCAGATGAAATCTGGAAAGAAGTTTTCTGAGAAACTGCTTAGTGTTCTGCTAATTCATCTCACCGAGTTACATCTGTATTTCGTGGATCTCTTTGCTAGCCTTATTTCTGTGGAATCTGAGAACAGATATTTCGGATCCCTTTGAAAGCTACAGGGCCAAAGGAAATATCCTCCGATAACAAAGAGAAAGAAGCTTTCTGAGAAACTTCTTTGTGTTCTGTGAAATCATCTCTCAGAGTTACAGCTTTCCCCTCAAGAAGCCTTTCGCTAAG
>NW_020266588.1:0-1673 GCF_003255815.1 Theropithecus gelada | reverse complement strand
ACACATCACAGAGCAGTTTCTCAGAAAACTTCTTTCCAGATTTCATCCGAGGATATTTCCTTTTTCACCATAGCCCTCTATGGGCTTCCAAATATCACTTTGCCAATTCCACAAGAACTGTCTTAGCGAAAGGCTTCTTGAGGGGAAAGCTGTAACTCTGTGAGATGATTTCACAGAACACAAAGAAGTTTCTCAGAGAGCTTCTTTCTCTATGTTATCGGTGGATATTTCCTTTGGCCCTATAGTCTTCAAAGGGATCCGAAACATCTGTTCTCAGATTCCACAGAAAGAAGGCTAGCAAAGAGATCCACGAAATACAGATGTAACACAGTGAGATGAATTAACAGAACACTAAGCAGTTGCTCAGAAAGCTTCTTTAGAGATTTCATTGGAGGATGTTTCCTTTTTCACCATAGCCCTCTATTGGCTTCCAAATATCACTTTGCCAATTCCACAAGAACTGTCTTAGCGAAAGGCTTCTTGAGGGGAAAGCTGTAACTCTGTGAGATGATTTCTCCGAACACAAAGAAGTTTCTCAGAAAGCTTCTTTCTCTTTGTTATCAGAGGATATTTCCTGTGGCCCTATAGTCTTCAAAGGGATCCGAAATATCTGTTCTCAGATTCCACAGAAATAAGGCTAGCAATGATATCCACGAAATACAGATGTAACTCTGTGAGATGAATTAACAGAACACTAAGCCGTTTCTCAGGAAGCTTCTTTCCAGATTTCATGTGAGGATATTTTCTTTTTCACCATAGCCCTCTATGGGCTTCCAAATATCACTTTGCCAATTCCACAAGAACTGTCTTAGCGAAAGGCTTCTTGAAGGGAAAGCTGTAACTCTGTGACATGGTTTCACAGAACAAAAAGAAGTTTCTCAGAAAGCTTCTTTCTCTTTGTTATCGGAGGATATTTCCTTTCGCCCTATAGTCTTCAAAGGGATCCGAAATATCTGTTCTCAGATTCCACAGAAATAAGCCAAGCAAAGAGATCCACGAAATACCGATTTAACTCTGTGAGTGGAAGTCACCCATCACAGAGCAGTTTCTCAGAAATCTTCTTTCCAGATTCCATGTGAGGATATTTCCTTTTTCACCCTAGCCCTCTATGGGCTTCCAAATATCACTTTGCCAATTCCACAAGAACTGTCTTAGCGAAAGGCTTCTTGAGGGTAATGCTGTAACTCTGTGAGATGATATCACAGAACACAAAGAAGTTTCTCCGAAATCTTCTGTCTCTTTGTTATCGGAGGATATTTCCTTTGGCCCTATAGTCTTCAAATGGATCCGAAATATCTGTTCTGAGATTCCACAGAAATAAGGATAGCAAAGAGATCCACGAAATACAGATGTAACTCTGTGAGGTGAATTAACAGAACACTAAGCAGTTTCTCAGAAAGCTTCTTTCCAGATTTCATCGCAGGATATTTCCATTTTTACCGTAGCCGTCTATGGGCTTCCAAATATCACTTTGCCACTTCCACAAGAACTTTCGTAGCGAAAGGCTTCTTGAGGAGAAAGCTGTAACTCTGTGAGATGATTTCACAGAACACAAAGAATTTTTTCAGAAAGCTTCTTTCTCTTTGTTATCAGAGGATATTTCCTTTGGCCCTATAGTTTTCAAATGGATCCGAAATATCTGTTCTCAGATTCTACAGAAATAAGGCTAGCAA
>NW_020266587.1:0-7979 GCF_003255815.1 Theropithecus gelada | reverse complement strand
CTGGTATGTGCAAAGATTAGAGAGCAGAACAAAGGGTGTAGCGGGGGAGGGGGGGCGGGTACACATCTATCTTTGTGTCCTTTCATTTCCCCCTCTCATAAGTAACTGGATGTCCAATCTTGGATTTCCAGAGTCTTATAATGTAGCCTCACTTTCTGGGTGCAGGAGAGGCTGGTGATGGCTACGGAGGACCATTAGTTGGATGGTATCAAATCTTTCTCTGACAAATTGTAAAATTTTATTTACCACACAGGGGCCTATAGTGAATAGAAGTAGTAAAGACATTAGGGGGCCTAAAAGGGGTGCCAGAAGGGAAAACATTGAAGAGCTCCACCAGTTGTTAGCGGCTGTAGTGAATTGTTGCTTTTTCATTTCTAAGCTTAGTTTGTGTAGGCGTTGGACTCTTTCCTCAACTAACCCTGACTCATTTATATAGAAACAGCATTCTTCTTTGAGGAACATACAGGTACCTCCTTTCTCAGCCGTGAGTAAGTCTAAGGCTCTGCGGTTTTGAAGGGTGACCTGTGCTAGGGAGGTGAGCTGCCGCTGAAGGGAGGCTAGGGAATAGGCGGAGTCTTCCATAGCAACAGAGAACTGTTGTAACAGCTTGTCGTTTTCTATCATGGAGTGTTGTAGGGCCCCTCCTGCTAACCCTGCTGCGACGACAGAGGCGGTTAAGGATATTCCGGCAATTAGTGGTAGAAAAACTGCTCGTCTATGTCACGCGGTTTCAGTTGGGGCAGTCCCTGCCCAGCCTATGAACTCTGCCGGAGTTAGCAGGGTCAGTCGGGGGACTAGTGTAACAGGGATGCACAACTGTCCGTCAGAGATGCTTTTGGACAGAGTTTTTAACAGAGTCATATTACACCAGAAGAACACACCAGGGGGAGCACGTATGGGGCTATTAGGGTATGTAGCCGTCTGGTTGCAGAGGCTGCTACTAAATGCTGAATAACAGTAGGAGTATTTTTCTTGGTATGGGTCACGGTACAGGGCTACATCGGGTATTGCAACTGTTGATGAATTAGAATCTGGCATATAGTTTGTGGGGGGGGAGGATAGGGGAACAGCGGTTAATGGTGGTCTTCCTAGGGTTGCACACATAAAGCAAGAGGACAGGTCGCCTAAGCCGGTGAGGTTGGCGACTGTTAGCCCTTCCTGTAGTAGGGTTAGCCAAGAGAAGGGCTGCAAGTCCTGTGATAGCTTGGTTTCTTGTCTGTGGATCTGTGTATGGATTAAGGGTTGAATCTGGACTAGACTTCGCCACAGGTATAAGTGGCTACTGGGCCAGGTACTAGTTGATGAATAGTACACCCCCCCATGTTGCGGGGTTGTCCACCGAGAGTCCCATGGGTCTCTAATTATCCAAGTGTAGGTGACTGGAGACTCAGTTTGGTAAAAATACCACCCTTGTTGTTCTGTCCAGTATCGGACAGAGTGCATCTTACAGTAGTTATATGGGCAACCTGCACTCTGGTGCCACCAATAATTTTTACAATTATATTCAGTCTGATCATATTCGAAACAGATCATGGGTATTGCTGGTTGGGCAATCTGGAACTTAGTGAAATTGAGGTAAACTATAGTATTACACCCGGAGGGGGGGCAGTCTGCGCTAGCTAGCAGTTTACCCGCTTGGGGGGTTTCCCCGGGGTGAGTTTTGTTCTCATAGAGCCAGAACCTCCAGACATAGGGATTAGACGGCGCAGCAGTTAGGAGAGTCAGATGTATAAGGCATAAAAGCATAGGCAAGCTAGACATGGTTACGGCTATGTGGGTGACGGCGCAGGGTTAGCTTTAAGGGATTGTTCTTAGCTTTGTCTACAGTCCATGTAACCGGTGCTCCAGACGGCTAGAGAAGGTCGGATGTTGGGTCCACTGGTTTGACGTGTGTGTAGTGGATCCACGAAGCGATGCCTTCTACTTTGAGAGCGGTGGGAGTAGTCAGGAGTACTTGCAGTGGTCCTTTCCACCTGGGTTGAAGAGTTTCTTGCTGGTGGCTCTTGACTAGGACCCAGTCTCCCAGCTGGAACGGATGAGGCGTCGGCGGAGCTCCTGCCTCGTACAGTTCTCGTAGTCTGGGCCAAATTTCCTGGTGAATTTTCTGTAAGGCTTGTAAGGAGAACAAGAGCTCAGAGACATTTTCAGTTTCAGGTTTGAGTAAGTCATCTTTTAGACTGGGGACCAGGGGTGGGGGTCTGCCATACATGATTTCATATGGTGTGAGGCCCAGTCTGTAAGGGGTGTTTAAGGCCCGGAACAGAGCGTAGGGGAGAAGTACTACCCAATTAGCGCCAGTCTCCATGGTCAATTTAGTTAAGGTCTCCTTCAGAGTCCGATTCATCCTTTCTACCTGTCCTGAGCTTTGGGGCCTATAAGCACAATGTAATTTCCAATTTGCCCCAAGAATGGAAGCCAAATCCTGACTTACCTTAGCAACGAAGGCTGGTCCATTGTCTGACCCTATTTGGACGGGAAAGCCATACCTGGGGAGGATTTCTTCCAAAATTTTCTTTGCTACAACCTGAGCAGTTTCTCTCTTAGTTGGGAACGCTTCTGTCCACCCTGAAAAAGTGTCTACAAAGACAAGTAAGTACTGATACCCATATTTTCCAGGCTTTATCTCAGTAAAGTCTATTTCCCAATAGATACCAGGCCTAGTTCCTCTACACCTAATTCCTGCGGCGGTCTGGGTTTGGGGGCAAGCGTTGTTCAGTTGGCAGGCTTTGCAATTTGTTGTGACATCGCTGGCCAGTTCAGCTATGCGCCTGATTCTGAACTTGGCGTGCCTGATTAAGTCTATCATTCGCCGGGCACCCAGGTGAGTTGTCTGGTGGATGTGTTCCAACACCTGCCGTCCTAATTTCTCTGGCAGGATGGTTTGGTCATTTATATCAGTCCACCACCCATTTTTAACCTGTTTTAGGGGAAGCGTGTCCATCCATTCACGATCCTGTTCGGTATAGTCGGGAAAACATGGCAAATTTCGCGGGCCAGGATCGGGGAGCTGGAGCGCGAGGAGCTGACTGGGAGCTTTTGCTATGCTCCTTGCAGTTTGGTCGGCTAAGAAGTTGCCTCGAGCAATTGGCGTAGTTGGTTTCTGATGCCCAGGGCAATGTACGATAGCCAATTTCTTTGGTTTCCACAAAGCAGTTAATAGAGCTAGGATCTCTTGCTTGTTTTTTATTTCTTTGCCTTCGGCTGTTAATAGTCCCCTCTCTCTGTAGATGGCCCCATGTATGTGTGCAGTAGCGAAAGCATAGCGGCTATCCGTGTATACTGTTAGTTTTTTCTCTGCCCCTAGGGTGAGGGCCTGTGTGAGTGCTATCAGTTCGGCTCTTTGGGCCGATGTCCCTGGAGGCAAGGGTTCCGCCCAGATTACCTCAGTCTCTGATGTTACAGCCGCTCCTGCATACCGCTGGCCTTGGTGGATGTAGCTGCTGCCATCAGTGAACCAGATGAGTTCTGTGTCGGGGAGCGGACGATCTTGCAGGTCCTCCCGCACCCCATGCACCTGAGCCAGTATCTCAGTGCACTCATGGAACGGGGCGTCCAAGTCTGGATTTGGCAGCAGTGAAGCAGGGTTTAAAGAGGTTGGGGGCAGAAAAGTTATTCTGAGGGGGTTTAACAGCAGTCCTTGATAGTGAGTGAGCCGGGCGTTACTCATCCATCGGTCCGGCGGCTGCCGGAGGACGCCTTCAATGGCATGCGGGGTTATAACGCGCAACTCTTGCCCCATGATAAGTTTATCAGCGTCTCGGACCATTAGGGCGGTCGCCGCGATTATCCGCAGGCAGGGTGGCCAGCCAGCAGCCACTGAATCTAATTTTTTTTGACAAATAGGCAACTGGCCTCTGCCAGGGGCCTAGGTACTGTGTTAACACGGCTTTTGCAACACCCTTACTTTCATCCACGTATAAGTGGAAGGGCTTGGAGACATCAGGGAGCCCCAGCGTGGGGGCTGATAACAAGGCAGTTTTGATTTGTTGAAAGGCCAGCTCAGCCTCTTCCGTCCAATTGAAGGGCTGCCGTTCCTTTGTTGCCTGGTATAGGGGCTTGGCTAACTCAGCAAATCCGGGTATCCATAACCTACAGAACCCTGCCGACCCCAGGAATTCTCTCACTTGCCGTGTCGACTGGGGTCTAGGGATGCGTAGGACTGTTTCCTTTCGGGCTTTGGTTAGCCAGCGTTGCCCCCCTTTTAATAGGTACCCCAGACAAGTTACCTCCGAGTTGCAGATCTGAGCCTTTGTTGCTGAGGCTCGGTAGCCTGGCTCCCCCAGAGTCTTCAGGACGTCCTCAGTCCCTTGAACACAAGTTTCCGGGGATCTGGCCGCTATTAAGAGATCATCAACATATTGCAAAAGAGTTATTTCAGGGTGTTGCCGCCGGTACTCACCCAGATCTTCATGAAGGGCTTCATCGAACAGGGTTGGCGAGTTCTTGAACCCTTGTGGCAGCCTGGTCCATGTTAGCTGACCATTGATGCCCCTCTCAGGATCCGTCCATTGAAATGCAAAGAGTCCTTGACTTTTGGGAGCCAGAGGAAGGCTGAAGAAAGCATCTTTTAGATCAAGAACGGTATACCACTGTTTTTTGGGATGTAAAGCACTCAGAAGGGTGTATGGATTGGGCACAGTGGGATGTATGTCCATGACCCTTTTATTAACTTCTCTTAAATCCTGTACTGGCCTGTAGTCCGTACTGTTGGGTTTACGAACAGGTAACAGTGGAGTATTCCAGGATGAGTGGCAAGCCCGTAGGACTCCCTGGTCTAGGAGTCGGCGGATATGGGGTGTAATTCCTTCTCTTGCCTCCAGGGGCATAGGATATTGCCGAACCCGAACCAGGTCCGTCCCTGGCTTAACTTCCACAAATATGGCAGGTCGATGTTTAGCTAGCCCTAAGCCCCCAGTTTCTGCCCACGCTTCAGGGAAACGCTGGAGCCAAGAGTCAATTTCCTGATTGGGGGGGCTTTTGCTCTTGATGGAGTCTGTACTCATCTTCTAAGGTGACAGGATAGATATTGGCCTGTTTTGGGAATCAGTTATCTTGGGCCCTTCTGGCTCAAAGTGGATTTGGGCCATTTTTGTCAGCAAGTCCCTCCCTAGTAGAGGGCAGGGGCTCTCTGGGATGACTAGGAAGGAATGGGAGACTTTTCCCGTTCCTAAGTCTACAGTCCTCTGGGTTGTCCAGGGGTATTTTTTGATGCCTGTGGCCCCGTGCACCCAGGATGTTTTCTTAGACATTTTTCCAATTGGTTTGGTTAGGACTGAGCGTTCCGCCCCAGTATCGACCAAGAAGCGAACTGGGGACCCCTCCACTTGCAAAGTTACCCTGGGTTCGGGGAGGGGGTCCGAACCCCATCCCCCCTAGTCAGAGTCCTGGGTAACGAGTACAGAGGTAGGGTTAGCTGGTCTCCGTTTCTTTGGGCAGTCTTTAATCCAGTGACCACGTTCCTTGCAATAAGCACACTGATCCTTTTCTAATCCTTGCCTAGAGCCTTGCTTTTTCTGCTTTCTGCTTTGGCCATTCGCTGCCTGGGGGAAAGCTGCTACTAAGACTTTGGTCATTTCTTTGGTTGCCTTGAACTGTTTTTCTTCTGGAGTATCCCTATTATTATAAACTCGCTGGGCCATCTGAAGGAGGTCCTGAATCTGCTTTCCCTCTAAACCTTCTAATTTCTGGAGTTTTCTTTTAATATCTGGTGCTGCCTGGTTTACAAAGGACATTACTACCGCAGCCTGATTTTCCGGTGCTTCCGGGTCCATAGGGGTAAACTGTCTGAAGGCTTCCATTAATCTCTCTAAATACACAGCAGGGCTTTCTATCTTACCTTGTAACACAGAATATACTTTAGCCAAATTGGTGGGCTTGCGAGCTGCAGCCCTGAGACCCGCCATTAGAGTCTGGCGATAAATGAGCAGTCGTCCCCTACCTTCTGCCGTGTTGTAGTCCCATCTGGGCCGGGTCAAAGGAAAAGCCGCGTTAATGAGGTCAGGATTTGCAGTTGGCTGGCCGTCATCTCCTGGAACCAGCTTTCTGGCCTCAACTTGGATTCTTTCCCACTCCTCCGTTGTGAACAGGATTCGGAGGAGCTGTTGACAGTCATCCCAGGTCGGCTGGTGAGTAAACATGACACTGTCTAACAATGAGGTTAGATCTTTGGGATTATCGGAGAACCGAGCATTTTGGGACTTCCAATTGTATAAATCACTAGTGGAAAAAGGCCAGTACATGAGACGGGAGAGCCTGGTATCATCGGGCAATCCTATTTCTCTGAGAGGCAGGGCTACGGTGGAGTCAGGGAGTCGGGAAGCTTGGTCCCGCAGTACGTGGCCTCACGTTCGGCCGGCCGGCCCCCCCGGGTTACTTTCGCTCTCGGCTGCTTCCGCTTCTCGGTTTCCCTCTAGGGAAGCACCACCCTGGGGGACTGGGTCCTGCGGGAAAAGGTGCGGATATGGTGGGGGAAGTGTGGGTTCTAACGTTAGGGGGTCCTGGCTGTCTGGCAGCACAGAGGCCGAGGGAGCAGAGGGAGTCCTTTGTCTTGTGGGTCGCATTACTAGGACCTTGCAGGGCTCAGGGATGAATGGAGTTACCCAGGGCGGTGGGTTTTCCACAAGATCCTGCCACACTAGAATATAAGGAATTTGATCAGGATGTCCTGACTGCCCTGGCAGGAAAATCTTAGTTTTTACCTTAGTAATAATAGAGAGACAGAAAGTTCCTTCAGAGGGCCACCCTACGCCGAAAGAGGGCCACTCCGAACAGCAGAAAGTAACTAGCTTTCCCTTCTTTAGTTCTACGCTTAAGTTACGCCCCCGAGCCTTCACATCCTTAAAATTGGTAACAAGGAGTGAGAGCGGCGTGCTCTGGTTGTTGCCCATCTTTGGACTGCTCCTACAAAGAGAAGGAGGGACGAAAATGAGTGTGAAGCAGAGGGGAGTATCCGACAGGTCCAGTCCTGGAAGGGGAAGAAAAGGTTTTATGTTTCGTTTTGGACTTACACTTAACACTTAACAATAACAGACAGACAGTGAGAAACGATGAGCCTTCGCGAGCACATGTCGGACTTCCGACCTGAGTCAGACGGGGCAGCCAAGGATGGAGGCCCCCAGATGGGCACTGGGGGACGTCTCCCACCAGTCCCGAGTGGCTGTCTTTTAGCGCGTCCGCCAAGACCGTGCCACTTACGAAACAGACCAATATGGATTACAGATTACGGATTTCGCGAAATTTCAGGGAGACAGACAGAGACAAAGACAGAGACAGTGACAAAGCCGACTTACCTACAGATTAAGATCCATTGACTTGGGGGTCTGGTGGGCTTGGGGGAAATCCCGGACGAGCCCCCATTTGTTATGCCCAGACCGTTTATTCCCCGAAGAAGACCACCAGAGTCCAGAGTCAAAGCTAAGCAGCAAGGATCTTTATTACAGGTTCGAACCTGGAACTCTCCCTCGCTCACGAAACGAGACGGGCAGGAGAGCTCCCCCACTGAGCTCCGAGCAGTGTTATATAGTCTAAGAAAAGTGGGCATAGAGTTATTATACAAATCAGATATGTGCAGCACACCAACAAGGCACAAGTATACATATGTAACAAACCTGCACGTTATGCACATGTACCCTACAACTTACAGTATAATAATAATAAATAAATTTAAAAAAAAAAAAAAAAAAAAAAACAAATCAGATATATGATTGGCTAGTGTTTGAACAAGGCGATTTGGCTAACTATGATTGGTTCCCGCCATTTCTGATATTTCGGTTCAACCTTTGAGGCGGGAGAGCAGGTTTATGGCAGCAAGAGTTTATCTTACTTAAACACGTCTTGTGACCTTGCCTCAGAACTTACAAAATCTCTGGTACGTGCAAAACAAAATCTCTGGTACGTGCAGAAAAACAGGTACTCACAGAACTTACGAAATCTCTGGTATGTGCAAAGATTAGAGAGCAGAACAAAGGGTGTAGCGGGGG
>NW_020266586.1:0-1674 GCF_003255815.1 Theropithecus gelada | reverse complement strand
AGATTCTCAGACTCCACTGTCTGTGGAGCTTGCTAGAAAAATGGAAAGGCGGCCGGGCGTGGTGGCTCACACCTGTAATCCCAGGTAATCCCTGGGAGGCCGAGGCAGGTGATCGATCACCTGAGGTCAGGAGTTTGAGACCAGCCTGACCAACATGGTGAAACCCTGTCCCTACTAAAAATTAGCCAGGCATGGTGATGGACACCTGTAATCCCAGCTACTCGGGAGTCTATGGCAGGAGAATTGCTTCAACCTTGGAGGCAGTGGTTGCAGTGAGCCAAGATCATGCCACTGCACTCCAGCCTGGCCAATAGAGTGAGACTCTGTCTCAGAAAAAAAAAAAAAAAGAAAGCAAGAAAGAGAGAAAGAAAGAGAAAGAAAGAAAGAAAGAAAGAAAGAAAGAAAGAAAGAAAGAAAGAAAGAAAGAAAGAAAGAAAGAAAGAAAGAAGGAAGGAAAGAAAGGCAAACAGACTGGGAGAAAATATTTGTGAAAAATATATCTGACAGAGAACTTGTAACCAGATATAAAAATAATTCTTTTATTTTAACCCAATAGTAATTAACCAACCAAATATGAAGAATTCTTAACACTTAGTAAGAAGAAGACAATTCAAATAGAGTAGACACTTCATCAAAGAAAATACACAGATAGCTTAGCTGGGCATGGTAGTGGACACCTATAATCCCAGCTACTCGGGAGGCATGAGGGGAGAATCTCTTGAGCCCAGGAGTTCAAGGCTGCGGTGACCTATGATGGCACCACTGCACTCCAGCCTGGGCAACAATGCTAAGACGCTGTCTCTAAAAGAAAAGAAACAGGCTGGGCATGGTGGCTCACACCTGTAATCCCAGCACTTTGGGAGGCTGAGGCGGGTGAATGGCTTGAGCCCAGGAGCTCAAGACCAGCCTGGGCAACATGGCAAAATGCTGCCTCTACAAAAAAATACAAAAAGTAGCCAGGGGTGGTGGTGCACACCTGTGGTCCCAGCTACTCAGAGGCTGAGAGGTGAGACGTCAGTTTGAGCCCAGGAGGTCAAGGCTGCATTAAACTGTGATCATGTCACTGCACCCCAGCCTGGGTAACAGAGCAAGACTCTATCTCAAACAAAGCAAAACAAGCAAAGGCCGGACGCGGTGACTCAAGCCTGTAATCCCAGCACTTTGGGAGGCCGAGACAGGCGAATCACGAGATCAGGAGATCAAGACCATCCTGGCCAACATGGTGAAACCCCATTTCTACTAAAAATACAAAAAAAATTAGCCGGGCGTAGTGTCGGGCGCCTGTAGTCCCAGCTACTTGGGAGGCTGAGGCAGGAGAATGGCGTGAACCCGGGAGGCAGAGCTTGCAGTGAGCCGAGATCATGCCACTGCACTCCAGCCCGGGCGACTGAGTGAGACTGTCACAAAAAAAAAAAAAAAAAATTTAGGCTAAGTGAAAAAAACCAGACAGAGAAAGAGCACAGGCTGCACGATGTCATTTATGTAAAATTCTGGAAAATGCAGTTAATCTACAGTGACAGAAAGCAGACCAGTGACTGCTTGGAGTGGAGGCGGGAGGGCGTGGAGAGGGAATGGGAATGGGGAAGGAGGGATGATTGTATACAGGGGCCACCGAGAAACTTGGCAGTGATGGAGCTTTTTATGACAATTCTCATGGTTTTTTTTTTTTTTTTT
>NW_020266585.1:0-1674 GCF_003255815.1 Theropithecus gelada | reverse complement strand
AAAAAAAAAAAAAAAAAGAAAGAAAACATATTTGAATGTCAAAATATTTAGTGGAAATCTAACCAAGTCAACAATATCAACACCTCTCCTATAAGGTGGGAAGCTAATCTTTCTTGGGCCAGTTAACTTGCTAGTATTTACTTACATTTTTATCTCATCTATTCTTCCACAAGGTCTGCATCATACATTTTAATATTTGCACCCTAAAAGACAATTCTTTGTTTCCAAGATGGAGTCTTGCTCTGTCACCCAGGCTAGAATGCAGTGGTGCGATATTGGCTCACTGCAACTTCTGCCTTCTGGGTTCAAGCGATTCTCCTACTTCAGCCTCCCAAGTAGTTGGGATTACAGGTGCACGCCACCATGCCTAGCTAATTTTTTGTATTTTTAGTAGAGATGGGGTTTCAGCATGTTGGCCAGGCTGGTCTCAAACTCTTGACCTTGTGATCCACCCGCCTCAGCCTCCCAAAGTGCTGGGATTACAGGCATGAGCCACCGTGCTCAGTTGAGAAATCGTTTTGTATTAGTCACGTTTTTATGACATCAATATATAGTTTTCAAGTAGTTTCCCATTATTAATCCTTTTATTAAAATCCCAGGAATTCTCATGAAATTTTGGGTAATGCTAAGTATAACGGAAGTCCCAGTTCCTACCTCACGTGTTTATAATAATGCTGCGTCTTGTCCATGTGTTTTAGAAGCAGGGTGAATAGCGAATCTGATTTCTTTCATTGTCTACCTGTCCCTAATGCTTTTCTGCCACGTTGTATGTGATCTCGTTTCTTTTATTTGTTTTCTCTCTCTTAAGCACCTCTTCTCTTTATTTTCTCCACTTTTTTTTCCTGCTGCCTTTTAATTATGTATATTGCTGCATATTTTTTTTCTTCTTTCAATTTGTCCTAACAATGAGAATTTTAAGCTTTTGTTTCCATGTTTCGGGTAGAATTGCTACCTATCCTGACTCTATTTTCTAAATTTATTCTCTTTCCTAATCTATCTCCCACAAAATTATAAAAAGATATAATCACGATAGAGAATAGGTAATCAACAAGACAATCTATGCAGCCATTTCTGCATATTTAACCCAACTGATTGGAATTCAAAGGCTTCTTTTTGTATAGCAGGAATGGTGATGAAGATGCCAAGTAACATAAATGTGGATAAAGCGAACTCTCTTTTATAACTCATATTTTAATGTAATTTGTGACGTTTTATTGACTTGCATTATTTTTAAACCATAGCCCAGATACATATCCAATAATGTTTATTAGATAGAAGCAATTTATTTTTGTAAAATAAATGTAAAACTTGGATAGAATTGTCTTCACATGAAAGCATAATAATGCTTTAAAGCAATATATGCTATAAACTAATTGTAGGGAAACTGACTTGTGAATATTAAAATATAAAAACTATTCATATTTCACTTTAGTAAGTCTCAAATGTCATTGAGCAACTTATCATGGCCACGAAAATAACTACTAACTTACATGTTTTGTCTATGAAAGTTATAAGAATAAAATAAATGACATTCTTCCTTTACGTTTGTTCCATTTACATGGAAATCTGTATCTGGTAAGGAAGATAGAGCTGGTTTCTTAACGTTTATGTGACTGACAGGAATATCGGTTTTTGAAACAACGATATTGTACCCCAGTTTTCTCTACTCTAACT
>NW_020266584.1:0-1674 GCF_003255815.1 Theropithecus gelada | reverse complement strand
ATTTATTAATTGGTTTCTAAAATAAACTATAAATAGGAAATGGCTATGTACAGTTTGCTTAATTGATAAGTACATCAGTTGGCTATTGTTTGTTCAATAGATAGTATGCTAATTATTTTTGTATACACATTTAATGAAAGATATAAACACATGCTTATAATTAAGAGTATATTTATGATTCTCAGCAAACTATCACAAGAACAGAAAACCAAATACCACATGTCCTCACTCATAGATGGGAATTGAACAATGAGATCACTTGGACACAGGAAGGGGAACATCACACACTATGTCCTATTGTGGGGAGAGGGGAGTGGGGAGGGATAGCATTAGGAGATATACCTGATGTAAATGACGAGTTAATGGGTGCAGCACACCAACATAGCACATGTATACATATGTAACAAACGTGCACGTTGTGCACATGTACCCTAGAACTTAAAGTATAATAAAAAAAAGAGTATATTTATGCCTCATTAATTTGTCATTTTCCATATCTTTAGAAAACTCTCAAATAGTCGACATATCTGTTTTTAGCTCTAACTCTCTGCCATCCCTGTGGAACTTTTAGCCTACACACTGCAGTTGTTTTGAGAAAACAAAGGCATCATTCTCTTCTCAGGGTTATGGTTGTGATTTAAGGTCAACAGACCTAAGACTCATCTTGTAATGCATAGCCAAGCAGTTATAGTTCATAAGCAGTCATGTGACTGGTGACATTTTAAATCTTCAGTCTTTGACTTTGTCATTGGTTGACCTTCGTCTTCAGTAAAAGGTCTACATTTCTTGGAATACAATAAAAAATGCCCAAGTCAATTTGGTTGTTGTCAAGTTACTCAGATTTTTCTCACCACTTACTAGTACTCCACCTCTAGCATCGAGCCAACAAGACTACATAGAATTTCACAGTGATCTTTCCCAGCTCCAGCTCTTGGCATTTGTTCCTGCTTTCTGTCTGACATATGTTTTTGTTGTCCTTCTGGTATCAACCTGCATATCTTCTCCACCAAAAAGTCTACAATATTGACCCAAAACTTGGATGTCCCATCTGTGTGTTCCAGTAGTACCCTATTTTAAATCTGTCATGGTATTTATTACTCTGTGTGAAAATTACCTGTTTGTTTTTTCAGGTTATATAACAGTGTAACATTGCCAAGAAGTGGATTATCTCATCTTCATCCTGTAATTCCAGTGTTTGTCACATGGTTGTTGAATAAATGAATAAAGAATGAGAAAACCGGAAGCTCTGATACATAGTCATAATGATAATTATTTCAATGCACAACTATGGGTGAGTTATATTTAACAGAAATTTTGTATAATAGTTACATATACATTTTTTTATTCTCAGTAACACAGAGCAGGTTCTCAACTCTTTTCTGACTTCCACTTAGTTTACCATAAAAACTTTTGGGTGAAGAATATAAATATTTTTCTTTCCAGGTGGTGCTGAACTACAATCAATATTTTCTGCAACTGGCTCCTCTAGGATCTACTAATGATTTAAATCTAAAAGATGAAGTTAATAAAGCATCAGAAAAAAAGGTACTATCTTTTATTTTAAAATTATATAATATAAAAAATTGTAATATTTTATTACTGAAATGCTTACTTGAACTTTTAATGGTTTTTTATTTAACATAAAACATATAAAAATTTTTCTTAAAAAGGATA
>NW_020266583.1:0-1674 GCF_003255815.1 Theropithecus gelada | reverse complement strand
AAGTATCCTCAGATGAGATCTGGAAAGAAGCTTTCTGAGAAACTGCTTAGTGTTCTGTTAATTCATCTCACAGTGTTACATCGGTATTTCGTGGATCTCTTTGCTAGCCTTATTTCTGTGGAATCTGAAAACAGATATTTCGGATCCCTTTGAAAACTATAGGGCCAAAGGAAACATCCTCCGATAACAAAGAGAAAGAAGCTTTCTGAGAAACTTCTTTGTGTTCTGTGAAATCATCTCACAGAGTTAGAGCTTCCCCTCAAGAATCCTTTCGCTAAGACAGTTCTTGTGGAATTGTCAAACTGATATTTTGAAGCTATAGTGAAAAAGGAAATATCCTCAGATGAAATCTGGAAAGAAGCTTTCTGAGAAAATGCTCTGTGATGTGTGACTTCCATTCAGAGAGTTACATCGGTATTTCGTGAATCTCTTTGCTAGCCTTATTTCTGTGGAATCTGAGAACAAATATTTCGGATCCCTTTGAATACCATAGGGCCAAAGGAAATATCCTCCAACAACAAAGAGAAAGAAGCTTTCTGAGAAACTTCTTTGTGTCCTGTGAAATCATCTAACAGAGTTACAGCTTTCCCCTCAAGAAAACTTTCGCTAAGACAGTTCTTGTGGAATTGGCAAAGTGATATTTGGAAGCCCATAGAGGGCTATGGTGAAAAAGGAAATATCCCCGATGAAATCTGGAAAGAAGCTTTCTGAGAAACTGCTTAGTGTTCTGTTAATTCATCTCACAGGGTTACATCGGTATTTCTGGATCTCTTTGCTAGCCTTATTTCTGTGGAATCTGAGAACAGATATTTCGGATCCCTTTGAAGACTATAGGGCCAAAGGAAATATCCTCCGATAAAAAAGAGAAAGAAGCTTTCTAAGAAACTTCTTTCTGTTCTGTGAAATCATCTCACAGAGTTACAGCTTTCCCCTCAAGAAGCCTTTCGCTAAGACAATTCTTGTGGAATTGGCAATGTGATATTTGGAACCCCTAGAGGGCTATGGTGAAAAAGGAAATATCCTCAGATGAAATATGGAATGAAGCTTTCTGAGAAACTGCTTAGTGTTCTGTTAATTCATCTCACAGAGTTATATCTGTATTTCGTGGATCTCTTTGCTAGCCTTATTTCTGTGGAATCTGAGAAGAGATATTTCGGATGCCTTTGAAGACTATAGGGCCAAAGGAAATATCCTCTGATAACAAAGAGAAAGAAGCTTTCTGAGAAACTTCTTTGTGTTCTCTGAAATCATCTCACAGAGTTAGAGTTTTTCCCTCAAGAAGCCTTTCGCTAAGACACTTTTTGTGGAATTGGCAAAGTGATATTTGGAAGCCTATACAGGGCTATGGTGAAAAAGGAAATATCCTCCGATGAAATCTGGAAAGAAGCTTTCTGAGAAACTGCTTAGTGTTCTGTTAATTCATCTCACAGAGTTACATCTGTATTTCGTGGATCTCTTTGCTAGCTTTATTTCTGTGGAATCTGAGAACAGATATTTCGCATCCCTTTGAAGACTGTAGGGCCAAAGTAAATATAATCCGATAACAAAGAGAAAGAAGCTTTCTGAGAAAGTTCTTTGTGTTCTGTGAAATCATCTCACAGAGTTACAGCTTACCCCTCAAGAAGAATTTCGTTAAGACAGTTCTTGTGTAATTGGCAAAATGATATTCGGAAG
>NW_020266582.1:0-1674 GCF_003255815.1 Theropithecus gelada | reverse complement strand
ATTGGAAGTAAAGCACTCCTCAGCAAATGTACAAGAACAGAAATTATAACAAACTGTCTCTCAGACCACAGTGCAATCAAACTAGAACTCAGGACTAAGAAACTCAATCAAAACCGCTCAACTACATGGAAACTGAATAACCTGCTCCTGAGTGACTACTGGGTACACAACGAAATGAAGGCAGAAATAAAGATGTTCTTTGAAACCAATGAGAAGAAAGATATAACATACCAGAATCTCTGGGACACATTTAAAGCGGTGTGTAGAGGGAAATTTATAGCACTAAATGCACACAAGACAAAGCTGGAAAGATGTAAAATTGACACTCTAACATCACAATGAAAAGAACTAGAGAAGCAAAAGCAAACATATTCAAAAGCTAGCAGAAGGCAAGAAATACCTAAGATCAGAGCAGAACTGAAGGAGATAGAGACACAAAAAACTCTCCAAAAAATCAATGAATCCAGGAGTTGGGTTTTTGAAAAGATCAACAAAATTGATAGACCACTAGCAAGACTAATAAAGAAGAAAAGAGAGAAGAATCAAATAGATGCAATAAAAAATGATAAAGGGGATATCACCACCGACCTCACAGAAATACAAACTACCATCAGAGAATACTATAAACACCTCTATGCAAATAAACTAGAAAATCTAGAAGAAATGGGTAATTTCCTGGACACCTACACTCTCCCACTTACACTCTAAACCAGGAAGAAACTGAATCCCCGAATAGACCAAAAGGAGACTCTGAAATTGAGGCAATAATTAATAGCCTAACAACCAAAAAAAAGTCCAGGACAAGATAGATACATAGCTGAATTCTACCAGAAGTACAAGGAGGAGCTGGTACCATTCCTTCTGAAACTATTCCAATCAATAGAAAAAGAGGGAATCCTCCCTAACTCATTTTATGAGGCCAACATCATCCTGATACCAAAGCCTGGCAGAGACACAACAAAAAAAGAGAATTTTAGACCAATATCCCTGATGAACATTGATGAAAAAATCCTCAATAAAATACTGGCAAACTGGATCCATCAGCACATCAAAAAGCTTATCCACCATGATCAAGTGGGCTTCATCCATGGGATGCAAGGCTAGTTCAACATACGCAAATCAATAAATGTAATCCAGCATATAAATGGAAGCAAAGACAAAAACCAAATGATTATCTCAATAGATGCAGAAAAGGCCTTTGATAAAATTCAACAGCCCTTCATGCTAAAAATGCTCAATAAATTCGGTATTGATGGAACGTACCTCAAAATCATAAGAGCTATTTATGACAAACCCACAGCCAATAGCATACTGAATGGGCAAAAACTGGAGGCATTCCGTTTGAAAACTGGCACAAGACAGGGATGCCCTCTCTCACCACTCCTATTCAACGTAGTGTTGGAAGTTCTGGCTAGGGCAATCAGGCAAGAGAAAGAAATCAGGGTATTCAGTTAGTAAAAGAAGAAGTCAAATTATCCTTGTTTGCAGATGACATGATTGTATATTTAGAAAACCCCTTTGTCTCAGCCCAAAATCTCCTTAAGCTGATAAGCAACTTCAGCAAAGTCTCAGGATACAAAATTAATGTGCAAAAATCACAAGCATTCTTATACACCAGTAACAGACTAACAGAGAGCCAAATCATGAATGAACTTCCATTCACAATTGCTTCAA
>NW_020266581.1:0-1675 GCF_003255815.1 Theropithecus gelada | reverse complement strand
TTTAGAGTTTAACGTCAATAGAAGCAAATTCACTGTTTAATGGGAGACTCCAGTTTTTGGTGGCAAGGTAATTATTGAATTGAGCTCATGCTGAAATTTACAAAGGCGAACTTTGTGTGTGCCATGAGGCATGAGAATCATTACAGGAAGGGAAATGGAACCTCCAAGATAATCTAAAGCTCAGTACTCAGGCCAGATAAGGATAGTATGAGAAAGGATATTCTTACTCATGAACATAGATTCAAACTTTCACCTCGATTAAAAATATTTCATACACACAAAAGTGTAGAAGATTAGTAGCTCAAGAACAGCCATTTATATGATAAAGATAATCCATTTGTGATAAAACTGGCTTATTCTAGGAATCCAAAGATGTTTCTGGAAAATCCAAAAATGTAAGTTATCATACTAACAGATTAAAAGAGAAAAATGTCTTATGATCATCCCATTAGATGCAGAAAATAAAACTCATAAAATTGAACATCCATTTGTAATGAAAACATGTAACACAATACAAATAACAGTTTTCTTAACTCAGTAAAATTCTTCAGCAGTCACTAATCTTACTGATAATAAGGTATTTAGAGTGTTCTATTTAAAATCAAGATAAAGATAAATATGCTTTTTCACATTTTATTAAAGTTCAAACTAGCCTAGTGTAATGCAAGAAAAGTAAATAATAGGAAAAGGAAAGGAACAGAAAGAAGGAAAATTTATTATGGTATCAATATTTACCTAGAAAGAATAAAATTATTGACAAATTATTAGGAATTAGAAGAATTCAATACCATGGCTAGATTTAAGTTTAATATTAAAAAATTAGTTGCATTTCTATTCTTTGGCAACAAACAGAAAATATATTTTTTAAAACTATGCCTTATGTATTAGGAAGAAAAATGCATAGGATCTGAATGAAACTAACAAAATACATATAGTATTTGTATGGAAATTTATTTAAAAAATTCTAAGACATAAATAGAAAAATAAAACACATTTATGTGTGTGAAGGTTCCTGTAATGCAGTTCTCCCCAGCTGATGTTCAGATTCAAAGCAATTTCAGCCAGATTGTCTTGCAGGTCACTGTTCACTAAATGATGCTGGAATAGCCTATATGAGAAAAACCGTATGTTATACACAAATATCAGTTCCAGGCCTAGCCGTGTTGAATGTTCCTAAGCTGGATGTCTTTTTGACATGTCTTTATAAATTTATAATGCTCCAGGCTTTTCTTGATTTTCCTTGTGCTAGCCTTGGAATCAGCCATTTTTTCCTAGGATCCCTGGTTCCTTTTAGAGGAGAATGGTATTTGGACACCAAGGCCTGAGTGGTATGTGCACTCGTTACTACCAGTGTGTCCTTGTTTCTAGGCCCTTTCACTGCACATATGTGCACACGTGGGTGTGTATGAAATCATGATTTCATAACTGTAGCTCCAATCCCAGACCAATGCTATAGAAAGGCAGCCTAGCTAGGTACCTCAGAACTCTCAGAAAAACACCACAGGCTGCCATCTCCTGAAACTCCATCCAGTGGCAGAAGACACTCAGAAAGAGGGTCCAGGGAAATGCTCTCCGTCCTGTGGGTCTGGTATCTACTGTTCCCACCAGGGAGGCTGCCCATGCAGGTAGCAGCAGCAGGGATCTAACAGGTGCCCTGCTAGGACTAGGCAGCCCA
>NW_020266580.1:0-1675 GCF_003255815.1 Theropithecus gelada | reverse complement strand
GTTGGAGGACTGGCATGAGCAAAGGCCCCAGTGTAGGGCCTGGCTCTAGTATATATTTGGGAATAAGCAAGCAGTGAAGGTGAGTGGAAGGCCAAGCCCATAGAGCAGAACGAGTTTAAATGAAGCTGGGGAGGAGGCTGAAAAGAAGGTTGTGGAGAGTAAGGTGTCTGTCTTTACTTCTGTGTTAGAGAACATAGGAGGTCTCTGCCTGACAGATCTCTTCCCTTTTCAAAAGTGGGGCTGGGGCCAGGCACAGTGGCTCACACCTGTAATCCCAGCACTTTGGGAGGCCGAGGCGAGTGGATCACCTGAGGAGTTCGAGACCATTGTGGCCAAAATGGTGAAACCTCGTCTCTACTGAAAATGCAAAAATGAGTCGGGCGTGGGGGCGGGCGCCTGTAATCCCAGCTACTCAGGAGGCTGAGGAAGGAGAATCGCTTGAATCCAGGAGGCGGAGGTTACAGTGCACCAAGATTGTGCCACTGCACCCCAGCCTGAGTGACAGCCAGACTCTGTCTCAAAAAAACAAAAAATACAAACACAAACAAAAAAAACAAAAAAACAGTGGGGCCAGGGCATAGCAAGAGGCCATGACATTGTCCAGGTGAGAAGGGGTAAAAACTGGAGCCCAGGGCTTGGCAAGACACGATGAAGAGAAGAAACATTTGCAGGTGTAGAACCTTCAGGAGTTGAATGTAGATGAGAAAAAAGAGGCAGTAAAAAGTGCCTTAAAGGGGTGGGTACAAAGGGGATGGTGGTTTAATTGACGAAACCCAGAAGTCAAGCAGAGGACACTGTTTGAGAACACAGCTGACTGTGATGAGTCTTTATGTAAGATGGGTGGGGATTTGTTGCTTAGAAGCTTCTTATTTATTTATTTATGTATTTATTTATTTATTTATTTATTCTTGAGGTGGAGTCTCACTCTGATACCCAGACTGGAGTACAATGGCACGATCTCAGCTCACCGCAACCTCTGTCACCCGGCTTAAGCGATTCTCCTGCCTCACCTCCTGAGTAGGTGGGATTGCAGGTGCCTGCCACCACACCTGGCTAATTTTTGTATTTTTAGTAGAGACGGGGTTTCACCATTTGGACAGGCTGGTCTTGAACTCCTGACCTCAAGTGATCTGCCTGCCTTGGCCTTCCAAACTGCTGGGATTACAGGCATGAGCCACTGCGCCCAGTCAAGAAGCTTATTTTTTACCCATCAATCGCTATAGGCCCAATGTGGTGGCTCACATTTGTAATCCCAGCACTTTGGGAGGCTGAGGCAGGAGGATCGCTTGAGATCAGGAGTTCGAGACCCTGCCTCTACAACAATTAAAAAAAAAAAAAAATGAGCCAGGCGTGATGGCATGCGCCTGTCATCCCAGCTACTGTGAAGGCTGAGTTAGAAGAATCGCTGGAGCCCAGGAGGTTGAGGCTACAATGAGCTGTGACTGCACCACTGCACTCCAGTCTGGGCTACAGAGTGAGACCCTGTCATGAGGGCTGGGGAGGCAGAAGATAAAAAAGAGAGAGAGAGAAAGATCTTGTCAAACACACACACACACACACACAACCACCCACAAAACCACAAAAACAAAAATCACTCTGGGCCATTCTGGGTGGGACTGATGCATGTAGAGGAATAGAAAAGAAAAAGGAAAATAGCGATAGCTCAATTGACCAG
>NW_020266579.1:0-1675 GCF_003255815.1 Theropithecus gelada | reverse complement strand
GAGGATATTTCCTTTGGCCCTCTAGTCTTCAAAGGGATCCGAAATATATGTTCTCAGCTTCCACAGATATAAGGCTAGCAAAGAGATCCCCGAAATACGGATGTAACTCTGAGAGATGAATTAACAGAACACTCAGCACTTTCTCAGGAAGCTTCTTTCCAGATTTCATGTGAGGATATTTCCTTTTTCACCATCGCCCTCTATGGGCTTCCAAATATCACTTTGCCAATTCCACAAAAACGGTTTAGCGAAAGGCTTCTTGAGGGGAAAGCTGTAACTCTGTGAGATGACTTCACAGAACACAAAGAATTTTCTCAGAAAGCTTCTTTCTCTTTGTTATCGTAGGATGTTTCCTTTGGCCCTCTAGTGTTCAAAGGGATCCGAAATATCTGTTCTCAGATTCCACAGAAATAAGGCTAGTAAAGAGATCCAGGAAATACAGATGGAACTCTATGAGGTGAATTAACAGAACACTCAGCAGTTTGTCAGAAAGCTTCTTTCCAGATTTCATCGGAGGATATTTCGTTTTTCACCATAGCCCTCTATGGGCTTCCAAATATCACTTTGCCAATTCCACAAGAACTGTCTTAGTGAAAGGCTTCTTGAGGGCAAAGCTGTAACTCTGTGAGATATTTTCACAGAACACAAAGAAGTTTCTCAGAAAGTTTCTTTCTCCTTGTTATCGGAGGATATTTCCTTTGGCCCTATAGTCTTCAAAGGGATCCGAAATATCTGTTCTCAGATTCCACAGAAATAAGGCTAGCAAAGAGACCCACGAAATACAGATGTAACTCTGTGAGATGAATTAACAGAACACCCAGCAGTTTCTCAGAAACCTTCTTTCCAGATTTCATCTGAGGATATTTCCTTTTTCAAAATAGCCCTCTATGGGCTTCCAAATATCACTTTGCCAATCCCACAAGAACTGTCTTAGGGAAAGGACTCTTGAGGGGAAAGCTGTAATTCTGTGAGATGATTTCACAGAACACAAAGAAGTTTCTCAGAAAGCTTCTTTCTCTTTGTTATCGGAGGATATTTCCTTTGGCCCTATAGTCTTCAAAGGGATCCGAAATATCTGTTCCCAGATTCCACAGAAATAAAGTTGCAAAGAGATCCACGAAATACAGATGGAACTCCGTGAGATGAATTAACAGAACACTCAGCAGTTTTTCAGGAAGCTTCTTTCCAGATTTCATCTGAGGATATTTCCTTTTTCACCATAGCCCTCTATGGGCTTCCAAATATGACTTTGCCAATTCCACAAGAACTGTCTTAGCGAAAGGCTACTTGAGGGGAAAGGTGTAACTCTGTGAGTTGATTTCACAGAACACAAAGAAGTTTCTCAGAAAGCTTCTTTGTCTTTGTTATCGGAGGATATTGCCTTTGGCCCTAGAGTCTTCAAAGGCATCTGAAATATCTGTTCTCAGATTCCACAGAAATAAGGCTAGCAAAGAGATCCACGAAATACAGATGGAACTCTGTGAGATGAATTAAGAGAACACTCAGCAGTTTGTCAGAAAGCTTCTTTCCAGATTTCATCTGAGGATGTTTCCTTTTTCACCATAGCCCTCAATGGGCTTCCAAATATCACTTTTCAATTCCACAAGAACTGTCTTAGCGAAAGGCTTCTTGAGGGGAAAGCAGTAACTCTGTGAGTTGATTTCACAGAACACAA
>NW_020266578.1:1017-1675 GCF_003255815.1 Theropithecus gelada | reverse complement strand
TGTTCTGTGAAATCATCTCACAGAGTTACAGCTTTCCCCTCAAGGAGCCTTTCGCTAAGACAGTTCCTGTGGAATTGGCAAAGTGATATTCGGAAGCCCATAGAAGGGTAGCGTGAAAAAGGAAATATCTTCAGATGAAATCTGGAAAGAAGCTTTCTGAGAAACTGCATAGAGTTCTGTGAATTCATCTCACAGAGTTCCATCTGTATTTCGTGCATCTCTTTGCTAGCCTTATTTCTGTGGAATCTGAGAACAGATAATTCGGATCCCTTTGAAGATTAGAGGGCCAAAGGAAATATCCTCCAATAACAAAGAGAAAGAAGCTTTCTGAGAAACTTCTTTCTGTTCTGTGAAATCATCTCACAGAGTTACAGCTTTCCCCTCAAGAAAACTTTCGCTAAGACAGTTCTTTTGGAATTGGCAAAGTGATATTTGGAAGCCCATACGGGGCTATGGTGAAAAAGGAAATATCCTCAGATGAAAACCGGAAAGAAGCTTTCTGAGAAACTGCGTAGTGTTTTGTTAATTCGTCTCACAGTGTTACATCTGTATTTCGTGGATCTCTTTGCTAGCCTTATTTCTGTGGAATCTGAGAACAGATATTTCAGATCCCTTTGAAGACTATAGGTCCAAAGGAAATATCCTACGATAACAAAGA
>NW_020266578.1:0-1003 GCF_003255815.1 Theropithecus gelada | reverse complement strand
TGTGAAATCATCTCACAGAGTTACAGCTTTCCCCTCAAGAAAACTTTCGCTAAGACAGTTCTTTTGGAATTGGCAAAGTGATATTTGGAAGCCCATACGGGGCTATGGTGAAAAAGGAAATATCCTCAGATGAAATCCGGAAAGAAGCTTTCTGAGAAACTGCGTAGTGTTTTGTTAATTCGTCTCACAGTGTTACATCTGTATTTCGTGGATCTCTTTGCTAGCCTTATTTCTGTGGAATCTGAGAACAGATATTTCAGATCCCTTTGAAGACTATAGGTCCAAAGGAAATATCCTACGATAACAAAGAGAAAGAAGCTTTCTGAGAAACTTCTCTGTGTTCTGTGAAATCATCTCACAGAGTTACAGCTTTCCCCTCAAGAAGCCTTTCTCTAAGACAGTTCTTGTGGAATTGGCAAAGGGATATTTGGCAGCCCATAGAGGGCTATGGTGTAAAAGGAAATATCCTCAGATGAAATCTGGAAAGAAGCTGTCTGAGAAACTGCTTAGTGTTCTGTTAATTCATCTCACAGTGTTACATCTGTATTTCGTGGATCTCTTTGCTAGCCTTATTTCTGTGGAATATGAGAACAGATATTTCGGATCCCTTTGAATACTATAGAGCCAAAGGAAATATCTTCCGATAACAAAGAGAAGAGGCTTTGTGAATAACTTCTTTGTGTTCTGTGAAATCATCGCACGGAGTTTCAGCTTTCCCCTCAAGAAGCCTTTCGCTAAGACAGTTCCTGTGGAATTGACAAAGTGATATTTGGAAACCCATAGAGGCCTATGGTGAAAAAGGAAATATCCTAGGATGAAATCTGGAAAGAAGCTTTCTGAGAAACTGCTTAGTGTTTTTTTAATTCATCTCACAGAGTTATATCTGTATTTCGTGGATCGCTTTGGTAGCCTTACTTCTGTGGACTCTGAGAACAGATATTTCGGATCCCTTTGACCCCTATAGGGCCAAAGGAAATATCCTCCGATAACAAAGAGAAAGAAG
>NW_020266577.1:492-1675 GCF_003255815.1 Theropithecus gelada | reverse complement strand
TCTGTTCTCATATTCCACAGAAATAAGACTAGCAAAGAGACCCACGAGACCCACGAAATACAGATGTAACTCTGTAGGATGAATTAACCGAACACTCAGCAGTTTCTCAGAAAGCTTCTTTCCGGATTTCATCTGAGGATATTTCCTTTTTCACCATCGCCCTCTATGGTCTTCCAAATATCACCTTGCCAATTCCACAAGAATTGTCTTAGCGAAAGGCTTCTTGAGGGGAAAGCTGTTAACTCTGTGTGATGATTTCACAGAACACAAAAAGTTTCTCAGAAAGCTTCTTTCCCTTTGTTATCGGAGGATATTTCCTTTGGCCCTATAGTCTTCAAAGGGATTCGAAATATCTGTTCTCAGATTCCACAGAAATAAAGCTAGCAAAGAGACCCACGAAAGACAGATGTAACTCTCTGAGATGAATTAACAGAACACTCAGCAGTTTCTCAGTAAGCTTCTTTCCAGATTTCATCTGAGGATAATTCCTTTTTCACCATAGCCCTTTATGGGCTTCCAAATATCACTTTGCCAATTCCACAAGAACTGTCTTCGCGAAAGGCTTCTTGAGGGGAAAGCTGTAACTCTGTGAGATGATTTCACAGAACAAAAGAAGTTTCTCAGAAAGCTTCTTTCTCTTTGTTATCAGAGGATATTTCCTTTGGCCCTATAGTCTTCAAAGGGATCCAAAATATCCGTTCTCAGATTCCACAGAAGTAAGGCTAGCAAAGAGATCCACGAAATACAGATGTAACTCTGTGAGATGAATTAACGGAACACTCAGCAGTTTCCCAGAAAGCTTCTTTCCAGATTTGGTCTGAGGATATTTCCTTTTTCACCATAGCCCTCAATGGGCTTCAAAGTATCACTTTGGCAATTCCACAAGAACATCTTAGCGGAAGGCTTCTTGAGGGGAAAGCGGTAACTCTGTGAGATGATTTCACAGAACACAAACAAGTTTCTCAGAAAGCTTCTTTCTCTTTGTTATAGGAGGATATTTCCTTTGGCCCTATAGTCTTCAAAGGGATCCGAAATATCTGTTCTCAGATTCCACAGAAATAAGGCTAGCAAAGAGATCCACGAAATACAGATGTAACTCAGTGGGATGAATTAACAGAACACTCAGCAGTTTCTCAGAAACCTTCTTTCCAGATTTCATCTGAGGATATTTCCTTTTTCACCA
>NW_020266577.1:0-482 GCF_003255815.1 Theropithecus gelada | reverse complement strand
ATAAGGCTAGCAAAGAGATCCACGAAATACAGATGTAACTCTGTGAGATGAATTAACAGAACACTAAGCAGTTTCTCAGAAAGCTTCTTTCCAGATGCCATCTGAGGATATTTCCTTTTTCACCTTAGCCCTCTATGGACTTCCAAATATCACTTTGCCAATTCCACAAAAACTGTCTTATCGAAAGGCTTCTTGAGGGCAAAGCTGTAACTCTGTGAGATGATTTCACAGAACACCAAGAAGTTTCTCAGAAAGCTTCTTTCTCTTTGTTATCGGAGGATATTTCCTTTGGCCCTATAGTCTTCAAAGGGTTCCGAAATATCTGTTCTCAGATTCCACAGAAATAAGGCTAGCAAAGAGATGCACGAAATACAGATGTAGCTCTGTGAGATGAATTAACAGAACACTAAGCATTTTCTCAGAAAGCTTCTTTCCAGATATCATCTGAGGATATTTCCTTTTTTAACTTAGCCCTCTATGGG
>NW_020266576.1:0-7985 GCF_003255815.1 Theropithecus gelada | reverse complement strand
GAAAATTTTTGCAATCTACTCATCTGACAAAGGGCTAATATCCAGAACCTACAAAGAACTCAAACAAATTTACAAGAAAAAAACAAACAACCCCATCAAAAAGTGGGCAAAGGATATGAACAGACAGTTCTCAAAAGAAGACATTCATACAGCCAATAGACACATGAAGAAATGCTCATCATTACTGGCCATCAGAGAAATGCAAATCAAAACCACAATGAGATACCTTCTCACACCAGTTAGAATGGCGATCATTAAAAAATCAGGAAACAACAGGTGCTGGAGAGGATGTGGAGAAATAGGAACACTTTTACACTGTTGGTGGGACTGTAAACTAGTTCAACCATTGTGGAAAACAATGTGGCAATTTCTCAAGGATCTAGAACTAGAAATACCATTTGACCCAGCCATCCCATTACAGGGTATATATCCAAAGGATTATAAATCATGCTGCTATGAAGACACATGCACACGTATGTTTATTGCAGCAGTATTCACAATAGCAAATACTTGGAATCAACCCAAATGTCCATCAGTGACAGACTGGATTAAGAAAATGTGGCACATATACACCATGGAATACTATGCAGCCATAAAAAAGGATGAGTTAATGTCCTTTGTAGGGACATGGATGCAGCTGGAAACCATCATTCTCAGCAAACTATCACAAGAACAGAAAACCAAACACCGCATGTTCTCACTCATAGGTAGGAATTGAACAATGAGATCACTTGGACACAGTAAGGGGAATATCACACACTGGAGCCTATTGTGGGGAGCGGGGAGTGGGGAGGGATAGCATTAGGAGATATAACTAATGTAAATGATGAGTTAATGGGTGCAGCACACCAACTTGGCACATGTATACATATGTAACAAACCTGCAAGTTGTGCACATGTACCCTAGAACTTAAAGTATAATAATAATAATAAATAAAATAAAAAATAAAGTGCATTTCCTGTAGACACATCACTAGGTCTTGTTTTTTGATCCACTCTGACAATATCTGTCTTTTAATTGGTTTATCCAGACCATTGACATTTGAAGTGATTATTGACATAGTTGGATTGATGTCTACCATACTTGTTACTGTTTTCTGTTTATTACTCTTGTGATCTGTTTTAATTTTTTTCTTCCACTCTTTTTCTGGCTTTTTGTGGTTGTGTTTGAGCATTTTATGTAATTGTATTTTCTCCTTATTCTTAGCTTATCAATTATATTTCTTTTTATTTTAGTGTTTGCCTTAGAAAAAGGCAAACTTTGCCTCAGACAAAGGCAAATTCATTGTACACTTACAATGAATCCAAGTCCACTTTCAAATAACACTATACTGCTTCATGTGCAGTGCAAGTACCCTATAATAACACATTACTATTTTCTATCTCCTGTTCCTGATATCATTAATGTCATTTATTTCACTTGCCCATTTTATATATATAAGCATATATATAAAAATGTATATATATGGATATATATATAAAAGGAGGATTGCTGTTATTATTTTGAACAGATTATTTTCTATTATATCAACTAAGAATAAGAAAATTAATAATTTTCATTTTACCTTAACCAATTCTTTGTTGCCTTCCCTTTCTTTGTGTAGATCCAAGTTTCTGATGTATATAATTTTCCTTCTCTTTTACAGGATTTCAACATTTCTTGCAAGGCAGGTCTACTTGCAACACATTCCTTCAGTTTTTGTTTGTCTGAGAAAGTCTTTACTGGTCGTTCACATTTAAAAGATAATTCCATAGGGTGCAGAAGTCTAGTTTGATGTTTTTATAGCGAACACTTTTATTTCCCTCCACTCTCTTCTTGCTTGCATGGTTTCTGAGAAGCGTGATGTAATTCTTATCTTTGCTCCTTTATAGGTATCTCCCCACTCCCTGTTTTTTGTTTTTTGTTTTTTTCAAGATTTGTTCTCGAATATATCCTAGGTGTAGTTTTTTTGGCACTTAACCTGGGTAGTGTTCTTTGATCTTGCTAGATCTGTGGTTTGGTGTCTGACATTAATTTGGGGGAAATTTCCAGTCATTATTTTCTCCTCAAGATTTTTGTCTTCCTTTCTCTTTTTCTGATATTGCCATTTTGAGCTTGTTTATACCTTTTTTAGTTGTTCCACAGTTCTTGGATATTCTGTTCTATCTTTTTTCAGTGTTTGTTCTTTTTGCTTTTCATTTGTGATTTTCTACTAACCTATCTTCAAGCTCAGAGACTCCTTCATCTGTGAGCTATGTCCAGTCTACTAATGAGCTTACCAAACTATCTCTAGCCTTTCACTTTGGATTGTTTATTAGAATTTCTATCTCTCTGCTTACATTGCCCATCTGTTCTTACATGTTGTCTACTTTATCTGTTGGAAGCCTTACCATATTAATTACAGTCGTTTTAAATTCACTGTCTGATAATCCCAATTATCTCTACCATATCTACATCTGGGTCCAGTGCTTGCACTGTCTCTTCAAACTTTGTTGTTGTTTTTTTTTTCTTTTAGTATGCCATCTAACTCTTTTTTCATACTTGGACATGATGTACTGGTTAAGTGGAACTGTAGTAACAGGCCTTCCGTGACATGATGATAAGGTGTGAAGTGGGAGGAAAGGAATCTACAGTTTTATGATTAGGTCTCAGCACTGTAGTGAGCCTATCCCTCTGACCTGTGAACTTCACAGAGCATCACAGTTCTCCCCATCCTCTGCACCTTTGCTGGGACCAAATATTTACAGTTAACCTGAGTTTGACAGTTCCCTTCTGTCAGATCAGTTAGTCTGTTACAAAAACTCCATTATTTCATGCTCTGGTAAAATACTTTCCTTTGAAAGCAGGACTTGTTAAAAACAGTCCCCTGGCATATTTCAGAATGGTTATTTTCACCCTCTCCTATTAGAAGTATGAAGGAATTTTTCTCTGATATTCACCAAGAGAATCTGGTGGAGCATTTGAGAGGAGCATTTACAAAAGTGTAGTGGAGTGGGTTTCTATGACTACCCCGTCCCAAAAGTGATTAACACTCAGATTTGTCCACTCTGAGTCTCTAGCGGTTCCAGAAACTTGTCATTTCCTATCCTGGTATTGATTCCTTTGTAAATATCTGCTCAGGGGTTTCCACTCTGATAAGTTGTGATTTTCTGTATTTGCCTGTTTCCCTAATTTTAAGTACAGTAGTTTGCCTAGCTCTAATGGATCTAAGAAGAGTTGTTGATTTTTCAATTGGTTCAGGTTTTTACTTGCTAAGGCAGAGCAATGACTTCCAAGCTCTTTATATACTGGATCACAAACTGGAAGTTCATTTCTACATGAATTTGAAGATCAGCTTGTTAGTATATGCAAAAGGGCACCTAGAATTTTATCAGTATTACATTTAAACTGTAAATGCATTCAAAGAATATTGTATCGAAGGGGGCGGAGCAAGATGGCCGAATAGGAACAGCTCCAGTCTCTAACTCCCAGCGCGAGCGACACAGAAGACCGGTGATTTCTGCATTTTCAACTGAGGTACTGGGTTCATCTCACTGGGGAGTGCCGGACGATCGGTGCTGGTCAGCTGCTGCAGCCCGACCAGCGAGAGCTGAAGCAGGGCGAGGCATCGCCTCACCTGGGAAGCGCAAGGGGGAAGGGAATCCCTTTTCCTAGCCAGGGGAACTGAGACACACAACACCTGGAAAATCGGGTAACTCCCACCCCAATATTGCGCTTTAAGCAAACAGGCACACCAGGAGATCATATCCCACACCTGGCCGGGAGGGTCCCACGCCCACGGAGCCGCCCTCATTGCTAGCACAGCAGTCTGTGATATACCGGCAAGGCAGCAGCCAGGCTGGGGGAGGGGCGCCCGCCATTGCTGAGGCTTAAGTAGGTAAACAAAGCCGCTGGGAAGCTCGAACTGGGTGGAGCTCACAGCAGCTCAAGGAAACCTGCCTGTCTCTGTAGACTCCACCTCTGGGGACAGGGCACAGCTACACAACAACAACAACAACAACAACAAAAAAGCAGCAGAAAGCTCTGCAGACGCAAACGACTCTGTCTGACAGCTTTGAAGAGAGCAGTGGATCTCCCAACACGGAGGTTGAGATCTGAGAACGGACAGACTGCCTGCTCAACTGGGTCCCTGACCCCTGAGTAGCCTAACTGGGAGACATCCCCCACTAGGGGCAGTCTGACACCCCACACCTCACAGGGTGGAGTACACCCCTGAGAGGAAGCTTCCAAAGCAAGAATCAGACAGGTACACTTGCTGTTCAGAAATATTCTATCTTCTGCAGCCTCTGCTGCTGTTACCCAGGCAAACAGGGTCTGGAGTGGACCTCAAGCAATCTCCAACAGACCTACAGCTGAGGGTCCTGACTGTTAGAAGGAAAACTATCAAACAGGAAGGACACCTACACCAAAACCCCATCAGTACATCACCGTCATCAAAGACCAGAGGCAGATAAAACCACAAAGATGGGGAAAAAGCAGGGCAGAAAAGCTGGAAATTCAAAAAACAAGAGCGCATCTCCCCCGGCAAAGGAGCGCAGCTCATCGCCAGCAACGGATCAAAGCTGGACGGAGAATGACTTTGACGAGATGAGAGAAGAAGGCTTCAGTCCATCAAATTTCTCAGAGCTAAAGGAGGAATTACGTACCCAGCGCAAAGAAACTAAAAATCTTGAAAAAAAAGTGGAAGAATTGACGGCTAGAGTAATTAATGCAGAGAAGGTCATAAACGAAATGAAAGAGATGAAAACCATGACACGAGAAATACGTGACAAATGCACAAGCTTCAGTAACCGACTCGATCAACTGGAAGAAAGAGTATCAGCGATTGAGGATCAAATGAATGAAATGAAGCGAGAAGAGAAACCAAAAGAAAAAAGAAGAAAAAGAAATGAACAAAGCCTGCAAGAAGTATGGGATTATGTAAAAAGACCAAATCTACGTCTGATTGGGGTGCCTGAAAGTGAGGGGGAAAATGGAACCAAGTTGGAAAACACTCTTCAGGATATCATCCAGGAGAACTTCCCCAACCTAGTAGGGCAGGCCAACATTCAAATCCAGGAAATACAGAGAACGCCACAAAGATACTCCTCGAGAAGAGCAACTCCAAGACACATAATTGCCAGATTCACCAAAGTTGAAATGAAGGAAAAAATCTTAAGGGCAGCCAGAGAGAAAGGTCGGGTTACCCACAAAGGGAAGCCCATCAGACTCACAGCAGATCTCTCGGCAGAAACTCTCCAAGCCAGAAGAGAGTGGGGGCCAATATTCAACATTCTTAAAGAAAAGAATTTTCAACCCAGAATTTCATATCCAGCCAAACTAAGTTTCATAAGTGAAGGAGAAATAAAATCCTTTACAGATAAGCAAATGCTTAGAGATTTTGTCACCACTAGGCCTGCCTTACAAGAGACCCTGAAGGAAGCACTCAACATGGAAAGGAACAACCGGTACCAGCCATTGCAAAAACATGCCAAAATGTAAAGACCATCGAGGCTAGGAAGAAACTGCATCAACTAATGAGCAAAATAACCAGTTAATATCATAATGGCAGGATCAAGTTCACACATAACAATCTTAACCTTAAATGTAAATGGACTAAATGCTCCAATTAAGAGACACAGACTGGCAAACTGGATAAAGAGTCAAGACCCATCAGTCTGCTGTATTCAGGAGACCCATCTCACACGCAGAGACATACATAGGCTCAAAGTAAAGGGATGGAGGAAGATTTACCAAGCAAATGGAGAACAAAAAAAAGCGGGGGTTGCAATCCTAGTCTCTGATAAAACAGACTTTAAACCATCAAAGATAAAAAGAGACAAAGAAGGCCATTACATAATGGTAAAGGGATCAATTCAACAGGAAGAGCTAACTATCCTAAATATATATGCACCCAATACAGGAGCACCCAGATTCATAAAGCAAGTCCTTAGAGACTTACAAAGAGACTTAGACTCCCATACAATAATAATGGGAGACTTCAACACTCCACTGTCAACATTAGACAGATCAACAAGACAGAAAGTTAACAAGGATATCCAGGAATTGAACTCATCTCTGCAGCAAGCAGACCTAATAGACATCTATAGAACTCTCCACCCCAAATCAACAGAATATACATTCTTCTCAGCACCACATCATACTTACTCCAAAATTGACCATATAATTGGAAGTAAAGCACTCCTCAGCAAATGTACAAGAACAGAAATGATAACAAACTGTCTCTCAGACCACAGTGCAATCAAACTAGAACTCAGGACTAAGAAACTCAATCAAAACCGCTCCACTACATGGAAACTGAACAATCTGCTCCTGAATGACTACTGGGTACATAACGAAATGAAGGCAGAAATAAAGATGTTCTTTGAAACCAATGAGAACAAAGATACAACATACCAGAATCTCTGGGACACATTTAAAGCAGTGTGTAGAGGGAAATTTATAGCACTAAATGCCCACAAGAGAAAGCAGGAAAGATCTAAAATTGACACTCTAACATCGCAATTAAAAGAACTAGAGAAGCAAGAGCAAACACATTCCAAAGCTAGCAGAAGGCAAGAAATAACTAAGATCAGAGCAGAACTGAAGGAGATAGAGACACAAAAAACCCTCCAAAAAATCAATGAATCCAGGAGTTGGTTTTTTGAAAAGATCAACAAAATTGACAGACCACTAGCAAGACTAGTAAAGAAGAAAAGAGAGAAGAATCAAATCGACGCAATTAAAAATGATAAAGGGGATATCACCACCGACCCCACAGAAATACAAACTACCATCAGAGAATACTATAAACACCTCTACGCAAATAAACTGGAAAATCTAGAAGAAATGGATAATTTCCTGGACACTTACACTCTTCCAAGACTAAACCAGGAAGAAGTTGAATCCCTGAATAGACCAATAGTAGGCTCTGAAATTGAGGCAATAATTAATAGCCTACCAACCAAAAAAAGTCCAGGACCAGATGGATTCACAGCTGAATTCTACCAGAGGTATAAGGAGGAGTTGGTACCATTCCTTCTGAAACTATTCCAATCAATAGAAAAAGAGGGAATCCTCCCTAACTCATTTTATGAGGCCAACATCATCCTGATACCAAAGCCTGGCAGAGACACAACAAAAAAAGAGAATTTTAGACCAATATCCCTGATGAACATCGATGCAAAAATCCTCAATAAAATACTGGCAAACCGGATTCAACAACACATCAAAAAGCTTATCCACCATGATCAAGTGGGCTTCATCCCTGGGATGCAAGGCTGGTTCAACATTCGCAAATCAATAAACATAATCCAGCATATAAACAGAACCAAAGACAAGAACCACATGATTATCTCAATAGATGCAGAAAAGGCTTTTGACAAAATTCAACAGCCCTTCATGCTAAAAACTCTCAATAAATTCGGTATTGATGGAACGTACCTCAAAATAATAAGAGCTATTTATGACAAACCCACAGCCAATATCATACTGAATGGGCAAAAACTGGAAAAATTCCCTTTGAAAACTGGCACAAGACAGGGATGCCCTCTCTCACCACTCCTATTCAACATAGTGTTGGAAGTTCTGGCTAGGGCAATTAGGCAAGAGAAAGAAATCAGGGGTATTCAGTTAGGAAAAGAAGAAGTCAAATTGTCCCTGTTTGCAGATGACATGATTGTATATTTAGAAAACCCCATTGCCTCAGCCCAAAATCTCCTTAAGCTGATAAGCAACTTCAGCAAAGTCTCAGGGTACAAAATTAATGTGCAAAAATCACAAGCATTCTTATACACCAATAACAGACAAACAGAGAGCCAAATCATGAATGAACTTCCATTCACAATTGCTTCAAAGAGAATAAAATACCTAGGAATCCAACTTACAAGGGATGTAAAGGACCTCTTCAAGGAGAACTACAAACCACTGCTCAGTGAAATAAAAGAGGACACAAACAAATGGAAGAACATACCATGCTCATGGATAGGAAGAATCAATATCGTGAAAATGGCCATACTGCCCAAGG
>NW_020266575.1:0-1675 GCF_003255815.1 Theropithecus gelada | reverse complement strand
TCTGTGGCATCTGAGAACAGATATTTCGGATCCCTTTGAAGACTATAGGGCCAAAGTAAATATCCTCCGAGAAGAAAGAGAAAGAAGCTTTCTGAGAAACTTCTTTGTGTTCTGTGAAATCATCTCACAGAGTTACAACTTTCCCCTCAGGAAGCGTTTTGCTAAGACAGTTCTTGTTGAATTGGCAAAGTGATATTTGGAAGCCCATAGAGGGTTATGGTGAAAAAGGAAATATCCTCAGATGAAATCTGGAAAGAAGCTTTCTGAGAAAGTGCTTAGTGTTCTGTTAATTCATGTCACAGAGTTACATCTCTATTTCGTGCATCTCTTTGCTAGCCTTATTTCTCTGGAATGTGAGAACAGATATTTCGGATCCCTTTGAAGACTATGGGCCAAAGGATATATCCTCCGATAAGAAAGAGAAAGAAGCTTTCTGAGAAACTTCTTTGTGTTCTGTGAAATCATCTCGCAGATTTACAGCTATCCCCGCAAGAAGCCTTTCGCTAAGGCAGTTCTTGTGGAATTGGCAAAGTGATATTTGGAAGCCCACAGAGCGCTACCGTGAAAAAGGAACTATCCTCAAATGAAATATGGAAAGAACCTTTTTGAGAAACTGCTTAGTGTTCTGTTAATTCATCTCACAGAGTTACATCTGTATTTCGTGCATCTCTTTGCCAGCCTTATTTCTGTGGAATCAGAGAACAGATATTTCGGATCCCTTTGAAGACTATAGGGCCAAAGGAAATACCCTCCGATAACAAAGAGAAAGAAGCTTTCTGAGAAACTTCTTTGTGTTCTGTGAAATCATCTCACAGAGTTACTGCTGTCCCCTCAAAGAGCCTTTCGCTAAGACAGTTCTTGTGGAATTGGCAAAGTGATATTTGCAAGCCGGTAGAGGGCTATGGTTGAAAAGGAAATGTCCTCAGATGAAATATGGAAAGAAGCTCTTTGAGAAACTGCTTAGTGTTCAGTTAATTCATCTCACAGAGTTACATCTGTATTCCTTGCATCTCTTTGCCGGCTTTATTTCTGTGGAATCTGAGAAGAGATATTTCGGATCCCTTTGAAGACTATAGGGCCAAAGGAAATACCCTGCGACAACAAAGAGAAAGAAGCTTTCTGAGAAACTTGTTTGTGTTCTGTGAAATCATCTCACAGAGTTACAGCTTTCCCCTCAAGAACCCTTTCGATAAGACAGTTCTTGTGGAATTGTCAAAGTGATATTTGGAAGCCCATAGAGGGCTATGGTGAAAAGGGATATATCCTCAGATGAAATCTGGAAAGAAACTTTCTGAGAAACTGCTTACTGTTCTGTGAAATCATCTCACAGATTTACAGCTTTTCCCTCAAGCGCTTTTCGCTAAGAAAGTTCTGGTGGAATTGGCAAGGTGATATTTGGAAGCCAATAGGGGGCTATGGTGAAAAAGGAAATATCCTCAGAAGAAATCTGGAAAGAAGCTTTCTGAGAAACTGCTTAGTGTTCTGTTAATTCATCTCACAGAGTTACATCTGTATTTCGGCATCTCTTTGATAGCCTCATTTCTGTGGAATCTGAGAATAGATATTTCGGATCCCTTTGAAGACTATAGGGCAAAAGGAAATATCCTCCGATAACAAAGAGAAAGAAGCTTTCTGAGAAACTTCTCTGTGTTCTGTGAAATCATCGCACAGAGTT
>NW_020266574.1:0-1676 GCF_003255815.1 Theropithecus gelada | reverse complement strand
CACAAGAACTGCCTTAGCGAAAGGCTTCTTGAGGGGAAAGCTGTAACTCTGTGGGATGATTTCACAGAACACAACGAAGTTTCTCAGAAAGGTACTTTCTCTTTGTTATTGGAGGATATTTCCTTTGGCCCTATAGTCTTCAAAGGGATCCGAAATATCTGTTGTCACATTCCACAGAAATAAGGCTAGCAAAGAGATCCACGAAATACAGATGTAACTCTGTGAGATGAATTAACAGAACACTAAGCAGTTTCTCAGAAAGCTTCTTTACAGATTTCATCTGAGGATACTTCCTTTTTCACCACAGCCCACTAAGTGCTTCCAAATATCACTTCGCCAATTCCACAAGAACTGTCTTAGCGAAAGGCTTCTAGAGGGGAAAGCTGTAAGTCTGAGATATGATTTCACAGAACACAAAGAAGTTTCTCATAAAGATTCTTTCTATTTGTTATTGGAGGATATTTCCTTTGGCCCTATAATCTTCAAAGGGATCCGAAATATCAGTTCTGAGATTCCACAGAAATAAGGCTGGCAAGGAGATACACGAAATACAGACGTAACTCTGTGAGATGAATTAACAGAACACTAAGCAGTTTCTCAGACAGCTTCTTTCCACATTTCATCTGAGGACATTTCCTTTTTCACCGTAGCCCTCTATGGGCTTCCAAATATCACTTTGCCAATTCCACAAGAACTGTCTTAGCGAAAGGCTTCTTGAGGGGAAAGCTGTAACTCTGTGAGATGATTTCACAGAACACAAAGAAGTTTCTCAGAAAGCTTCTTTCTCTTTGTTACCGGTGGGTATTTCCTATGGCCCTATAGTCTTCAAAGGGATCCGAAATATCTGTTCTCACATTCCACAGAAATAAGGCTAGCAATGAGATCCACGAAATACAGATGTAACTCTGTGAGATGAATTAACAGAACACTAAGCAGTTTCGCAGAAAGCTTCTTTCCAGATTTCATCTGAGGGTATTTACTTTTTCACCGTAGCCCTCTATGGGCTACCACATATCACTTTGCCAATTCCACAAGAACTGTCTTAACGAAAGGCTTCTTGAAGGGAAAGCTGTAACTCTCTGAGGTGATTTCACAGAACACAAAGAAGTTTCTCAGAAAGCTTCTTTCTCTTTGTTATCGGAGGATATTTCCTTTGGCCCTATAGTCTTCCACGGGATCCGATATATTTGTTCTCAGATTCCACAGAAATAAGGCTAGCAAAAAGATCCACGAAATATAGGTGTAACAATGTGAGATTAATCAGCACAACACTAAGCAGTTTCTCAGAAAGCTTCTTTCCAGATTTCATCTGAGGATATTTCCTTTTTCACCACAGCCCACTAAGGGCTTCCAAATATCACTTTGACATTTCCACAAGAACTGTCTTAGCGAAAGGCTTCTTGAGGGGAAAGCTGTAACTCTGTGAGATAATTTCACAGAACACAAAGAAGTTTCTCAGAAACCTTCTTTCTCTTTGTTATCGGAGGATATTTCCTTTCGCCCTATAATCTCCAAAGGGATCCGAAATATCTGTTCTCATTCCAGAGAAATAAGGCTAGCAAAGAGATCCACCAAATACAGATGTAACTCTGTGAGATTAATTAACACAACACTAAGCAGTTTCTCAGAAAGCTTTTTTCCAGATTTCATCTGAGGATATTTCCTTTTCCACCATA
>NW_020266573.1:0-1677 GCF_003255815.1 Theropithecus gelada | reverse complement strand
GCACCCAGATTCATAAAGCAAGTCCTTAGAGACTTACAAAGAGACTTAGACTCCCATACAATAATAATGGGAGACTTCAACACTCCATTGTCAACATTAGACAGATCAACGAGACAGAAAGTTAACAAGGATATCCAGGAATTGAACTCATCTCTGCAGCAAGCAGACCTAATAGACATCTATAGAACTCTCCACCCCAAATCAACAGAATATACATTCTTCTCAGCACCACATCGTACTTATTCCAAAATTGACCACGTAATTGGAAGTAAAGCACTCCTCAGCAAATGTACAAGAACAGAAATTATAACAAACTGTCTCTCAGACCACAGTGCAATCAAACTGGAACTCAGGACTAAGAAACTCAATCAAAACCGCTCAACTACATGGAAACTGAACAACCTGCTCCTGAATGACTACTGGGTACATAACGAAATGAAGGCAGAAATAAAGATGTTCTTTGAAACCAATGAGAACAAAGATACAACATACCAGAATCTCTGGGACACATTTAAAGCAGTGTGTAGAGGGAAATTTATAGCACTAAATGCCCACAAGAGAAAGCAGGAAAGATCTAAAATTGACACTCTAACATCGCAATTAAAAGAACTAGAGAAGCAAGAGCAAACACATTCGAAAGCTAGCAGAAGGCTAGAAATAACTAAGATCAGAGCAGAACTGAAGGAGATAGAGACACAAAAAAACCCTCCAAAAAATCAATGAATCCAGGAGTTGGTTTTTTGAAAAGATCAACAAAATTGACAGACCACTAGCAAGACTAATAAAGAAGAAAAGAGAGAAGAATCAAATCGACGCAATTAAAAATGAAAAAGGGGATATCACCACCGACCCCACAGAAATACAAACTACCATCAGAGAATACTATAAACACCTCTACGCAAATAAACTGGAAAACCTAGAAGAAATGGATAATTTCCTGGACACTTACACTCTTCCAAGACTAAACCAGGAAGAAGTTGAATCCCTGAATAGACCAATAGCAGGCTCTGAAATCGAGGCAACAATTAATAGCCTACCAACCAAAAAAAGTCCAGGACCAGATGGATTCACAGCTGAATTCTACCAGAGGTACAAGGAGGAGTTGGTACCATTCCTTCTGAAACTATTCCAATCAATAGAAAAAGAGGGAATCCTCCCTAACTCATTTTATGAGGCCAACATCATCCTGATACCAAAGCCTGGCAGAGATACAACAAAAAAAGAGAATTTTAGACCAATATCCCTGATGAACATCGATGCAAAAATCCTCAATAAAATACTGGCAAACCGGATTCAGCAACACATCAAAAAGCTTATCCACCATGATCAAGTGGGCTTCATCCCTGGGATGCAAGGCTGGTTCAACATTCGCAAATCAATAAACATAATCCAGCATATAAACAGAACCAAAGACAAGAACCACATGATTATTTCAATAGATGCAGAAAAGGCTTTTGACAAAATGCAACAGCCCTTCATGCTAAAAACGCTCAATAAATTCGGTATGGATGGAACGTACCTCAAAATAATAAGAGCTATTTATGACAAACCCACAGCCAATATCATACTGAATGGGCAAAAACTGGAAAAATTCCCTTTGAAAACTGGCACAAGACAGGGATGCCCTCTCTCACCACTCCTATTCAACATAGTGTTGGAAGTTCTGGCTAGGGCAAT
>NW_020266572.1:0-1677 GCF_003255815.1 Theropithecus gelada | reverse complement strand
AGAAGCTTTCTGAGAAACTTCTTTGTGTTCTGTGAAATCATCTCACAGAGTTACAGCTTTCCCCTCAAGAAGCCTTTCGCTAAGACAGTTCTTGTGGAATTGGCAAAGTGATATTTGGAAGCCCTCAGAGGGCTATGGTGAAAAAGGAAATATCCTCAGATGAAACCTGGAAAGAAGCTTTCTGAGAAACTGCTGAGTGTTCTGTTAATTCATCTCACAGAGTTACATCTGTATTTCGTGGATCTCTTTGCTAGCCTTATTTCTGTGGAATCTGAGAACAGATATTTCAGATCCCTTTGAAGACTCTAGGGCCAAAGGAAATATCCTCCGATAACAAAGAGAAAGAAGCTTTCTGAGAAACTTCTTTGTGTTCTGTGAAATCATCTCACAGAGATACAGCTTTCCTCTCAAGAAGCCTTTCGCTAAGACAGTTCTTGTGGAATTGGCAAAGTGATATTTGGAAGCCCATAGAGGGCTATGGTGAAAAAGCATATATCCTCAGATGAAATCTGGAAAGAAGCTTTCTGAGAAACTGCTGAGTGTTCTGTTAATTCATCTCCCAGAGTTACATCTGTATTTCGTGGATCTCTTTGCTACCCTTATTTCTGTGGAATCTGAGAACAGATATTTCGGATCCCTTTGAAGACTCTAGGGCCAAAGGAAATATCCCCCGATAACAAAGAAAAAGAAGCTTTCTGAGAAACTTCTTTGTGTTCTGTGAAATCACCTCACAGAGTTACAGCTTTCCCCTCAGGAAGCCTTTCGCTAAGACAGTTCTTGTGGAAATGGCAAAGTGATATTTGGAATCCCATAGAGAGCTAGGTGAAAAAGGAAATATCCTCAGATGAAATCTGGAAAGAAGCTTTCTGAGAAACTTCTGTGTGTTCTGTGAAATCATCTCACAGAGTTACAGCTTTCCCCTAAAGAAGCCGCTCGCTAAGCTTGTTCTTGTGGAATTCGCAAAGTGATATGTGGAAGTCCATAGAGGGCTGTGCTGAAAAAGGAAATATCCTCAGAGAAAAACTGGATAGAATCTTTCTGAGAATCGGCTTTGTGATGTGTGACTTCCACTCACAGAAGTACATCTGTATTTCGTGGATCTCTTTGCAGGCTTTATTTCTGTGGAATCTGAGAACAGATAATTCGGATCCCTTTCAAGACTATAGGGCCAAAGTTAATATCCTCAGATAAGAAAGAGAAGGAAGCTTTCTGGGAAACTTCTTTGTGTTCTTCCAACTCATCTCACAGAATTACAGCTTTCCTCTCTGGAAGCCTTTCGCTAAGACATTTCTTCTGGAATTTGCAAAGTGATATTTGGAAGCCCATAGAGGGCTATGGTGAAAAAGGAAATATCCTCCGATGAAATCTGGAAAAAAGCTTTCTGAGAAACTGCTTAGTGGTCTGTGAATTCATCTCACAGAGTTACAGCTTTCCCCTCCAGAAGCCGCTCGCTAAGCCTGTTCTTGTGGAATTCGCAAAGTGATATTTGGAAGGCCATAGAGGGCTATGGTGAAAAAGGAAATATACTCAGAGAAAAACTGGAAAGTAGCTTTCTGAGAAACTGCTTTGTGATGTGTGACTTCCACTCACAGAGTTACTTCTGTATTTCGTGGATCTCTTTGCTAGCCTTATTTCTGTGGAAACTGGGAACAGATATTTCGGATCCCTTTGAAGACT
>NW_020266571.1:0-1677 GCF_003255815.1 Theropithecus gelada | reverse complement strand
TGCATCTCTTTGCTAGCCTTATTTCTGCGGCATCTGAAAACAGATATTTCGGATCCCTTTGAAGACTATAGGGCCAAAGGAAACATCCTCCGATAACAACGAGAAAGAAGCTTTCCGAGAAACTTCTTTGTGTTCTGTGAAATCATCTCACAGAGTTACAGCTTTCCCCTCCAGAAGCCTTTGGCTAAGACAGTTCTGGTGGAATAGGCAAAGTGATATTTGGAAGCCCATAGAGGGCTATCGTGAAAAAGGAAATATCCTCAGATGAAATCTGGAAAGAACCTTTCTGAGAAAGTGCTTAGTGTTCTGTTAATTCATCTCACAAAGTTACATCTGTATTTCGAGCATGTCTTTGCTAGACTTATTTCTGTGGAATCTGAGAACAGATATTTCGGATCCCTTTGAAGACTACTGGGCCAAAGGAAATATCCTCCGATAACAAAGAGAAAGAAGCTTTCTGAGAAACTTCTTTGTGTTCTATGAAATCATCTCACGGAGTTAGAGTTTCTCCCTCAAGAAGCCCTTCGCTAAGACAGTTCTTGTGGAATTGGCAAAGTGATATTTGGAGGCCCATGGGGGTCTATGGTGAAAAAGGAAATATCCTCAGATGAAATACGGAAAGAAGCTTTCTCAGAAACTACTTAGTGTTCTGTTAATTCATATTACAGAGTTACATCTATATTTCGTGGATCTCCTTGCTAGCCTTATTTGTGTGGAATCTGAGAACAGATATTTCGGATCCCTTTGAAGACTATAGGGCCAAAGGAAATGTCCTCCGATAACAAAGAGAAAGAAGCTTTCTGAGAAACTTCTTTGTGTTCTGTGAAATCATCTCACAGAGTTACAGCTTTCCCCTCAAGAAGCCTTCGCTAAGACAGTTCTTGTGCAATTCGCGAAGAGATATTTAGAAGCCCATAGAGGGCTGTGGTAAAAAAGGAAATATCCTCAGATGAAATCTGGAAAGAAGCTTTCTGAGAAACTGCTCTGTGATGTGTGACTTCTACTCACAGAGTTACATCTGTTTCTCGTGCATCTCTTTGCTAGCCTTATTTCTGTGGAATCTGAGAACAGATATTTAGGATGCCTCTGAAAGCTATAGGGCCAAAAGAAATATCCTCCGATTACAAAGAGAAAGAAGCTTTCTGAGAAACTTCTTTGTGTTCTGTGAAATCATCTCACAGAGTTACAGCTTTCACCTCAAGAAGCCTTTCGCTAAGACAGTTCTTGTGGAATTGGCAAAGTGATATTTGGAAGCCCATAGAGGGCTATGGTGAAAAAGGAACTATCCTCAGATGAAATCTGGAAAGAAGATTTCTGAGAATCTGCTCTGTGATGTGTGACTTCTACTGACAGAGTTACATCTATGTTTCTTGCATCTCTTTGCTAGCCTTATTTCTGTGGAATCTGACAACAGATATTTCGGATCCCTTTGAAGTCTATAGGGCCAAAGGAAATACCCTTCAATAACAAAGAGAAAGAATCTTTCTGAAAAACTTCTTTGTGTTCTGTGAAATCATCTCACAGACTTACAGATTTCCCCTCAAGAAGCCATTCACTAAGGCAGTTCTTGTGGAATTGGAAAAGTGATATTTGGAAGCCCATAGAGGGCTATTTTGAAAAAGGAAATATCCTCAGATGAAATGTGGAAAGAAGCTTTCTGAGACACTGCTCTGTGAT
>NW_020266570.1:0-1678 GCF_003255815.1 Theropithecus gelada | reverse complement strand
TGTGAGATGAGTTAACAGAACACTAAGCAGTTTCTCAGAAAGCTTCTTTCCAGATTTCATCGGAGGATAGTTCCTTTTTCACCATAGCCCTCTCTGGGCTTCCAAATATCACTTTGCCAATTCCACAAGAACTGTCTTAGGGAATGGCTTCTTGAGGGGAAAGCTGTAACTCTGTGAGATGATTTCACAGAACACAAAGAAGTTTCTCAGAAAGCTTCTTTCTCTTTCTTATCGGAGGATATTTCCTTTGGCCCTATGGTTTCAAAGGGATCCGAAATATCTGCTCTCAAATTCCACAGAAATAAGGCTAGCAAAGAGATCCACAAAATACAGATGTAACTCTGTGAGATGAATTGACAGAACACTAAGCAGTTTCTCAGAAAGCTTCTTTCCAGATTTCGTCGGAGCATATTTCCTTTTTCACCGTAGCCCTCTATGGGCTTCCAAATATCACTTTGCCAATTACCCAAGAACTGTCTTAGCGAAAGGCTTCTTGAGGGGAAAGCTGTACATCTGTGAGATGATTTCACAGAACACAAAGAAGTTTCTCAGAAGGCTTCTTTCTCTTTGTTGTCAGAGGATATTTCCTTTGGCCCTATAGTCTTCAAAGGGATACGAAATATCTGTTCTCAGATTCCACAGAAATAAGGCTAGCAAAGAGATCCACGAAATACAGATGTAACACTGTGAGATGAATTAACAGAACACTTAGCAGTTTCTCAGAATGCTTCTTTCCAGATTTCATCGGAGGATATTTCCTTTTTCACCATAGCCCTCTATGGGCTTCCAAATATCACTTTGCCAATTCCACAAGAACTGTCTCAGCGAAAGGCTTCTTTAGGGGAAGCTGTAACTCTGTCAGATGATTTCACAGAACACAAAGAAGTTTCTCAGAAAGCTTCTTTCTCCTTGTTATCGTACGATATTTCCTTTGGCCCTATAGTCTTCAAAGGGATCCGAAATATCTGTTCTCAGATTCCACAGAAATAAGGCTGGCAAAGTGATATTTGGAAGCCCATAGAGGGCTATGGTGAAAAGGAAATATCCTCCGATGAAATCTGGAAAGAAGCTTTCTGAGAAACTGCTTAGTGNTCAAAGGGATCCGAAATATCTGTTCTCAGATTCCACAGAAATAAGGCTAGCAAAGAGATCCACGAAATACAGATGTAACTCTGTGAGATGAATTAAGAGAACACTAAGCAGTTTCTCAGAAAGCTTCTTTCCAGATTTCATCGGGGGATATTTCCTTTTTCACCATAGCCCTCTATGGGCTTCCAAATATCACTTTGCCAATTCCACAAGAACTCCCTTAGCGAAAGGCTTCTTGAGGGAAAAGCTGTAACTCTGTGAGATGATTTCACAGAACACAAAGCAGTTTCTCAGAAAGCTTCTTTCCAGATTTCATCGGAGGATATTTCCTTTTTCACCGTAGCCCTCTATGGGCTTCCAAATATCACTTTGCCAATTCCACAAGAACTGTCTTAGCGAAAGGCTTCTTGAGGGGAAAGCTGTAACTCTGTGAGATGATTTCACAGAACACAAAGTAGTTTTTCGGAAAGCTTCTTTCTCTTTGTTATCACAGGATATATCCTTTGGCCCTATAGTCTTCAAAGGGATCCGAAATATCTGTTCTCAGATTTCACAGAAATAAGGCTAGCAAAGAGATCCACGAAATACA
>NW_020266569.1:0-1677 GCF_003255815.1 Theropithecus gelada | reverse complement strand
CAATTCCACAAGAACTGTCTTAGCGAAAGGCTTCTGGAGGGGAAAGCTGTAACTCTGTGAGATGATTTCACAGAACACAAAGAAGTTTCTCAGAAAGCTTCTTTCTCTTTGTTATCGGGAGGATATTTCCTTTGGCCCTATAAGTCTTCAAAGGAATACGAAATATCTGTTCTCAGATTCCACAGAAATGAGGCTAGCAAAGAGATCCAAGAAATACAGATGTAAGTCTGTGAGATGAATTAACAGAACACTAAGCAGTTTCCCAGAAAGCTTCTTTCCAGATTTCATCTGAGGATATTTCCTTTTTACCATAGCCCTCTAGGGGCTTCCAAATATCACTTTGCCAATTCCACAAGAACTGTCTTAACGAAAGGCTTCTTGAGGGGAAAGCTGTAACTTTGTGAGATGATTTCACAGAACACCAAGAAGTTTCTCAGAAAGCTTCTTTCTCTTTGTTATCGGAGGATGTTTCCTTTGGCCCTATAGTCTTCAAACGGACCCGAAATATCTGTTCTCAGATTCCACAGAAATAAGGCTATCAAAGAGATCCACGAAATACAGATGTAACTCTGTGAGTAGAAGTCACACATCACAGAGCAGTTTCTCAGAAAGCTTCTTTCCAGATTTCATCTGAGGATATTTCCTTTTTCACCATAGCCCTCAATGGGCTTCCAAATATCACGTTGCCAATTCCACAAGAGCTGTCTTACAGAAAGGCTTCTTTAGGGGAAAGGTGTAACTCTGTGAGATGATTTCAGAGAACACAAAGAAGTTTATCAGAAAGCTTCTTTCTCTTAGTTATCGGAGGATATTTCCTTTGGCCCTACAGTCTTCAAAGAAACGTGTCCGAAATATCTGGTCTCAGATTCCACAGAAAGAAGGCTAGCAAAATGATCCACGAAATAAAGATGTAACTCTGCGAGATGAATTAACAGAACAGTAAGCAGTTTCTCAGAAAGCTTCTTTCCAGATTTCATCTCAGGATATTTCCTTTTTCAAGGTAGCCCTCTAAGGGCTTCCAAGTATCACTTTGCCATTTCCACAAAACTGTCTTAGCGAAAGGCTTCTTGAGGTGAAATCAGTAACTCTGTGAGATGATTTCACGGAACACAAAGAAGTTTCTCCGAAAGCTTCTTTCTCTTTGTTCTCGGAGGATATTTCCTTTGGTCCTATAGTCTTCAAAGGGATCCGAAATATCTGGACTCAGATTACACAGAAATAAGCCTAGCAAAGAGATCCACGGAATACAGATGTCACTCTCTGAGATGAATTAAGAGAACCCCAAGCAGTTTCTCAGAATGCTTATTTCCCGATTTCATCTGAGGATATTTCCTTTTTCACCGTAGCCCTCTATGGGCTTCCAAATGTCACTTTGCCAATTCCACAAGAACAGTAGTCGCGAAAGGCTTATTGAGGGGAAAGATGTAACTCTGCTAGATGATTTCACAGAACACAAGGAAGTTTCTCAGAAAGCTTCTTTCTCTTTGTTATCGGAGGATATTTCCTTTGGCCCTAGTGTCTTCAAAGGGATCTCAAATAGCTGTTGTCAGATTCCACAGAAATAAGGCTAGCAAAGTGATCCACGAAATACAGATGTAAATCTGTGAGATGAATTAACAGAGCACTAAGCAGTTTCTCAGAAAGTTTCTTTCTAGATTTCATCTGAGGATACTTCCT
>NW_020266568.1:0-1677 GCF_003255815.1 Theropithecus gelada | reverse complement strand
TGAAAAAGGAAATATCCTCAGATGAAATCTGGAAAGAAGCTTTCTGAGGAACTGCTTAGTGTTCTGTTAATTCATCTCACAGAGTTACCTCTAAATTTCGTGCATCTCTTTGCTAGCCTTATTTCTGTGAAATCTGAGAACAGATATTTCGGATCCCTTTGAAGACTATAGGGCCAAAGGAAATATCCTCCGATAACAAAGAGAAAGAAGCTTTCTGAGAAACTTTTTTGTGTTCTGTGAAATCATCTCACAGAGTTACAGCTTTCCCCTCCAGAAGCCTTTGGCTAAGATAGTTCTGGTGGAATTCGCAAAGTGATATTTGGAAGCCCTTAGAGGGCTATGGTGAAAAAGGAAATATCCTCAGATGAAATCTGGAAAGAAGCTTTCTAAGAAAGTGCTTAGTGTTCTGTTAATTCATCTCACAGAGTTACATCTGTATTTCGAGCATGTCTTTGCTAGACTTATTTCTGTGGAATCTGAGAACAGATATTTCGGATCCCTTTGAAGACTATAGGGCCAAGGAAGTATCCTCCGATAACAAAGAGAAAGAAGCTTTCTGAGAAACTACTTTGTGTTCTGAGAAATCACCTCACAGAGTTACAGCTTTACCCTCAAGAAGCCTTTCGCTAAGACAGTTCTTGTGGAATTGGAAAAGTGATATTTGGAAGCTCATAGAGGGCTATGGTGAAAAAGGAAATATCCTCAGATGAAATCTGGAAAGAAGCTTTCTCAGAAACTACTTAGTGTTCTGTTAATTCATATTACAGAGTTACATCTGTATTTCGTAGATCTCCTTGCTAGCCTTATTTGTGCGGAATCTGAGAACAGATATTTCGGATCCCTTTGAAGACTATAGGGCCAAAGGAAATATCCTCCGATAACAAAGAGAAACAAGCTTTCTGAGAAACTTCTTTGTGTTCTGTGAAATCATCTCACAGAGTTACAGCTTTCCCCTGAAGAAGCCTTTCGCTATGACAGTTCTTGTGCAATTCGCGAAGAGATATTTAGAAGCCCAGAGAGGGCTGTGTAAAAAAGGAAATATCGTCAGATGAAATCTGGAAAGAAGCTTTCTGAGAAACTGCTCTGTGATGTGTGACTTCTATTCACAGAGTTACATCTGTTTCTCGTGCATCTCTTTGCTAGCCTTATTTCTGTGGAATCTGAGAACAGATATTTAGGATGCCTTTTTAGACTATAGGGCCAAAAGAAATATCCTCCGATAACAAAGAGAAAGAAGCTTTCTGAGAAACTTCTTTGTGTTCTGTGAAATCATCTCACAGAGTTACAGCTTTCACCTCAAGAAGCCTTTCGCTAAGACAGTTCTTGTGGAATTGGCAAAGTAATATTTGGAAGGCCATAGAGGGCTATGGTGAAAAAGGAACTATCCTGAGATGAAATCTGGAAAGAAGCTTTCTGAGAATCTGCTCTGTGATGTGTGACTTCTACTGACAGAGTTACATCTGTGTTTCTTGCATCTCTTTGCTAGCCTTATTTCTGTGGAATCTGACAACAGATATTTCGGATCCCTTTGAAGACTATAGTGCCAAAGGAAATACCCTTCAATAACAAAGAGAAAGAATCTTTCTGAGAAACTTCTTTGTGTTCTGTGAAATCATCTCACAGATTACAGATTTCCCCTCAAGAAGCCATTCACTAAGGCAGTTCTTGTGGAATTGG
>NW_020266567.1:0-1677 GCF_003255815.1 Theropithecus gelada | reverse complement strand
TCTTTGTTATCAGAGGAGATTTCCTTTGGCCCTATAGTCTTCAAGGGGATTCGAAATATCTGTTCTCAGATTCCACAGAAATAAGGCTAGCAAAGAGATCCACGAAGTACAGATGTAACTATGTGAGATGAATTAACAGAACACTCAGCGGTTTCTCAGAAAGCTTCTTTCCAGATTTCATCTGAGGATATTTCCTTTTTCACCACAGCCCTCTATGGGCTTCCAAATATCACTTTGCCAATTCCACAAGAACTGTCTTAGCGAAAGGCTTCTTGAGGGGAAAGCTCTAGCTCTGTGCGATGATTTCACACAACACAAAGAAGTTTCTCAGAAAGCTTCTTTCTCTCTGTTATCGGAGGATATTTCCTTTGGCCCTATAGTCTTCAAATGCATCCGAAATATCTGTTCTCAGATTCCACAGAAATAAGGCTGGCAAAGAGATCCATGAAATGTAGATGTAACTCTGTGAGATGAATTAACAGAAGACAAAGCAGTTTCTCAGAAAGCTTCTTTCCAGATTTCATCTGAGGATATTTCCTTTTTCACCATAGCCCTCTATGGGCATCCAAATATCACTTTGCCAATTCCACAAGAACTGTCTTAGCCAAAGGCTTCTTGAGGGAAAAGCTGTAACTCTGTGAGATGATTTCACAGAACACAAAGCAGATTCTCAGAAAGTTTCTTTCTCTTTGTTATCGGAGGAGATTTCCTTTGGCCCTATAGTCTTCAAAGGGATCCGAAATATCTGTTCTAAGATTCCACAGAAATAAGGCTAGCAAACAGATCCACGAAATACAGATGTAACTCTGTGAGTTGAATTAACAGAACACTCAGCGGTTTCTCAGAAAGCTTCTTTCCAGATTTCATCTGAGGATATTTCCTTTTTCACCATAGCCCTCTATGGGCTTCGAAATATCACTTTGCCAATTCCACAAGAACTGTGTTAGCTAAAGTCTTCTTGAGGTGAGAGCTGTAACTCTGTGAGATGATTTCACAGAACACAAGGAAGTTTCTAAGAAAGCTTGTTCCTCTTTTTTATCGGAGGATATTTCCTTTGGCTGTATAGTCTCCAAAGGGATCCGAAATATCTGTTCTCAGATTCCACAGAAATAAGGCTGGCAAAGAGATCCACGAAATACAGACGTAACTCTGTGACTGGAAGTCAGACATCACAGAGCAGTTTCTCAGAAAGCTTCTTTCCAGATTTCATCTGAGGATATTTCCTTTTTCACCATAGCCCTCTATGGGCTTGTAAATATCACTTTGCCAATTCCACAAGAACTGTCTTAGCGAAAGGCTTCTTGACGGGAAAGCTGTAACTCTGTGAGATGATTCCACAGAACACAAAGAAGTTTCTCAGAAAGCTTCTTTCTCTTTGTTATCGGAGGATATTTCCTTTGGCCCTATAGACTTCAAAGGGATCCGAAATATCTGTTCTCAGATTCCACAGAAATAAGGCTAGGAAAGAGATCCACGAAATACAGATGTAACTCTGTGAGATGAAATAACAGAACAGTCAGTAGTTTCTCAGAAAGCTTCTTTCCAGACTTCATCTGAGGATATTTCCTTTTTCACCATAGCCCTCTATGGGCTTCCAAATATCACTTTGCCAATTCCACAAGAACTGTCTTAGCGAAAGGCTTCTTGAGGGGAAAGCTGTAACGCTGTGAGATGATT
>NW_020266566.1:0-1677 GCF_003255815.1 Theropithecus gelada | reverse complement strand
CTCAGATGAAATCTGGAAAGAAGCTTTCTGAGAAACTGATTAGTGTTCTGTTAATTCATCTCACAGAGTTACATCTGTATTTCGTCAATCTCTTTGCTAGCCTTATTTCTGTAGAATCTGAGAAGAGATATTTCGGATCCCTTTGAAGAATATAGGGCCAAAGGAAATATCCCCCGATAACAAAGAGAAAGAAGCTTTTTCAGAAACTTCTTTGTGTTCTGTGAAATCATCTCACAGAGTTACAGCTTTCCCGTCAAGAAGCCTTTCGCTAAGACAGTTCTTGTGTAATTGGCAAAGTAATATTTGGAAGCCCATAGAGGGCTATGGTGAAAAAGGAAATATCCTCAGATGAAATCTGCAAAGAAGCTTTCTGAGAAACTGCTTAGTGTTCTCTTAATACATCTCACAGTGTTACATCTGTATTTCATGGATCTCTTTCCCAGCCATATTTCTGTGGAATCTGACAGCAGATATTTCGGATCCCTTTGAAGACTATAGGGCCAAAGGAAATATCCCACGATAACAAAGAGAAAGAAGCTTTCTGAGAATCTTCTTTGTGTTCTGTGAAATCATCTCACAGAGTTACAGCTTTCCCGTCAAAAAGTCTTTCGCTAAGACATTTCTTCTGGAATTGGCAAAGTGATATATGGAAGCCCATAGAGGGGTATGGTGAAAAAGGAAATATCCTCAGATGAAATCTGGAAAGAAGCTTTCTCAGAAACTGCTTAGTGTTCTGTTAATTCATCTCACTGAGTTACATCTGTATTTCGTGGATCTCTTTGCTAGCTTTATTTCTGTGGAATCTGAGAACAGATATTTCGGATCCCTTTGAAGACTATAGGGAGAAAGGAAATATACTCCGATAGCAAAGAGAAAGAAGCTTCCTCAGAAACTTCTTTGTGTTCTGTGAAATCATCTCACCGAGTTAAAGCTTTCCCCTCAAGAAGCCTTTCTCTAAGACAGTTCTTGTGGAATTGGCAAAGTGATATTTGGAAGCCCATAGAGGGCAATGGTGAAAAAGGAAATATGCTCAGATGAAATCTGGAAAGAAGCTTTCTGAGAAACTGCTCTGTGATGTGTGACTTCCACTCACAGAGTTACATCTGTATTTCGTGGATGTCTTTGTTAGCCTTATTTCTGTGGAATCTGAGAACAGATACTTCGAATCCCTTTAAAAACTAAAGGGCCAAAGGAAATATCCTCCGATAACAAACAGAAAGAAGCCTTCTGAGGAACTTCTTTGTGTTCTGTGAAATCATCTCACAGAGTTACAGCATTCCCGTCCAGAAGCCTTTTGCTAAGACAGTTCTTGTGGAATTGGTAAAGTGATGATTTGGAACCCCATAGAGGACGATGATGAAAAAGGAAATATCCTCAGATGAAATCTGTAAAGAAGCTTTCTGAGAAACTACTTAGTGTTCTGTTAATTCATCTCACAGAGTTTCATCTGTATTTCGTGTATCTCTTTGCTAGCCTTATTTCTGTGGAATCTGAGAACAGATATTTCGGATCCCTTTCAAGTCTATAGGGCCAAAGGAAATATCCTCCGATAACAAAGAGAAAGAAGCTTTCTGAGAAACTTCTTTTTGTTCTCTGAAATCATCTCACAGAGTTACAGCTTTCCCCTCAAGAAACCTTTCCCTAAGATAGTTCTTGTGGAATTGGCAAAGTGATATT
>NW_020266565.1:0-7985 GCF_003255815.1 Theropithecus gelada | reverse complement strand
CTAATAATTAGTATTATTTAGTGGGTTATTCTGGTTTATCTGCCTACAGCTCAGTTCAAGTTTTTCAGACTCAATAATAATAATAAATGCTGCTGTATAATTTTGCACCCTAACCCAATCCCAGCCTAATAAAAAAGGTGATGCATGGCCATTTTCCTAATTTCTGAATATAAAATGAGAACAAAACTCTTATACACAAAAGCCTCAATCTGCTGCTATTTTTTTAGAGATCAACAATATTTTAAGAAATTGATGTAAAAGCCCAATAAGGAGCTCTTGAAATATATCATCAGCAAATAAAACCAGCTTAAGTAACAAAAATACGTGACAGGCCTAAAGAGAAAACTAATCTATTTAACAACTGGATCAATGCTACTTCTGTGATTTGATTTTTCTCCTTAGATGTACAAATGCAGAGATGCAAAAATTGGTATCTTTGTACCAAGGTATAGGTTATGAGCAACAACACAAATTATAATTTAAAAATTCCAAAAAGTTACATTGGAAATGAATGCCATGAATACTTAATCACACTAAGTGATAAACTAAATCTTTTTGTATTGACCTGTCAAAGAAGGCACATATTTTACTAGGTTAATTCAATCAAAGATTGACAGAGATTTGGATCTTCCTTGTTCTTTTTGAGACAGGGTCTGGCACTGTCACCCAGGCTTGAGTGCAGTGGCATGATCTCATCTCACTGCACCTCCGCTTCCCGGGCTCAAACTATCCTCAAGTGGGGATCTTTCTAAAAGAAATAAAAACTAGAGAGATCTTTCCAGTTTCTTCTTGGACAAGGTCTTACTTCCTAAACGTGAGACAACAGAGACATCTAGTGGCTGCTAGAATAATTTGGACAAAATATTTCAGATATTTTTACCATTTAGGTAACAGTTGGAATTATTACATAGGTAATGTTTCACAGATCTTTCTCCAAACAGTGATTTTCAAGTAAGGTAAATTGCCAATGATGTATTAAGTGAAATCTCCACAACAGAGTGAAAAACTGACCCCCCAAAAAAAACAGAAAAAATACAAGATTCAATTCTTTTGAAATAATTACTATGATAGTACACAATTAAATTATATAAATATTATTTCTTGATATAAAAGAACCTGGTGACTATATTCAGTTAGAAAAAAAGTTGGTCTGGCCACATATCAGAGTAATTATTTTTGCTTGGAGGGGTAAGGTATAAGGGACAGGAGTAAACTTATTAAGCAGATTGTCTGAAGTTAGCTGGATAAAATGAGATTAGGCCGGGCACCGTGGCTCATGCCTGTAATCCCAGCATTTTGGGAGGCCAACGAGGGTGGATCACTTGAGCTCAGGAGTATGAGACCAGTCTGGACAACATGGTGAAACCCCATCTCTACAAAAAATATAAAAATTAGCCAGGCATGGTGGCTTGCACTTGTAGTCCCAGCCACTTAGTGAGAAGATCGCTTGAGCCTAGGAGGCAGAGGCTGCAGTGAGCCGAGATCGTACCACTGCATTCCAGCATGGGCAACAGAGTGAGACCCTGTCTCAAATGCAAAAAACAAAAAGGATGAGATTAAAACATAAGGATTTCCCTTTTATTAAACTGAAGGGAAGGAAGGTATTTAGAACAGTATCAGAAGAATATTAGGACAGAACTATCGAAAGTTGTCACATATATATTTACCTGTGATGACGCGGCTTTGAAGAAAGTTAGAATTAATTTCCAAGTGAGAAGGTATCCCAGAACGTAACAGAAGTCTTCACTCAGTGGTTTAATAGTAACTATCTGTCCAACAGGAACACACCCCAAAACATTTTCTAGTAAGTCCTCTTGAGTGCTAAGAAGAGACATCAGTGTGGCTGGTGGTGACCTAAGAATCAATGATTAAACACCACAAGTTTTCTTTATAACTCATCCCTTAACAAACTGACAGTACTCGTAAACTTCAAGCATTTTAGAAAAATTTCTCTATTTTCCAAAAAACGTTTTAAAAATTCTCCTCTATTGATCCACTTTTAACTCCTAATCTCACATAACAGTAAAATCAAAAAGACATATTATAGCACTTGAAGGAAAGACATTTTTAGAAAACATCTATTTCAATTTTCTGTTTTATAAGTGAAAAAAAAAAATCACACACCCAGAGAAGCCAAATGATTAGTCCAAAGTCTTTCAGTTAGTAGGGGAAACCGTTAGGGATTCTAAATCCTACCAGGCCTTTTATCATCCTATAAAAGACAAAGTGAAGACTAAGACTTCGAACTTTGTCACTTCATTCTAGTTTCTATTTTACTGCATATTATCTACTTAGCGCTATTAAGAAATATCACAATGGTACTATTAATCAGAATGATAAACACAGAAAATAATTATGTGCCTATTTAAAAAATCATGATTGTATCTTTTTAGGAAAATAAATGTACCATTCAGATTACTTCACAACAAAGTAAGTTAATTTTCTTCTTTATTGAACTACTCTACTCATTTATACTTTCAGGTGAACTTAGGAGATTCTCAAAAAGTAAAATGCTTAACCCTCTTCTCTATGATACTCTAACCTGGTTCTCTCCTTTCACTGCTGTGATCGTTCTTCCCTTGTGGCTTCCTTCTCCCAGCCCACAAGCATAGGCCTTCTCCAAACTTCTGCTCTTAGGTCTTTTCCTTCAACCCCTCCATCTCACGTACCCAGCCTTCTATATTCCATATTGATAGTCACTAGATCTTATAAAACACCAGCTCCAAAATCTCTCCACTTTTCACATTGCCCTCCACACATTGTTATTTAACTTCTGGAATGACCTCCACCTCTGCTTGCTTCTTTTTACAATTCATGTTTCACATTACACTAGTGTCAGAATCAGCTGATGGTGCCCTGTCTCCTACCAAATGATGCCCAAATCCGCCCCCAAAAGTCATTTTTAAGGCCATTCATTATCGGGCCTCATTAACTACCCTTTCGGCTTTATCTTCCACTATACCCTGCCTACTCTATACACACTGGTTCATTTATTCTTTCATTCAACATACTACTCATGATGTCTGCTATAGGCCAGGAAGCATTCTGGCCTATAGCAATCTAGCCTATTTCTCTCTCAGAAATGAGAGACAGAAATTCTTGCCCTCACAGAACTTAAATTCCAGGAAAGAAAGACACTGTCAATAAAAGTACACATTAAGTGGGAACTACTCAATATTGCCCAAGCACATCCTCACATTCATGACTCAGTGCCTTTGTACATGATGTTCTCTTAATGTATATTGTCTTTCCTGTCCTGCAGAAATGCTACCTAACCTTAAAGGACCAGTTTAAATGCCTCTTCCTCAAGAAAGTCTTCCCTTCCTGATGTACATTAATTGTGCCCTCATCACATGCTATCTTCTATAGGCCTAAATGATATTTAAAAAAAGTTATCTATCCTCCTTCTTAGCACTTATCATATACTATATTTTCTATAAGGCTACAGTATCATCTGTATCAGATAAATTCCTTAAGAAAAAGAAAGTGCTCACTAAACACTGCATACTCCCTTCAGCATTTAATTAATACTCTGCACAAAGTGGATGCTCAATAGATATTTGAACTGATACACTCTTTCCACAGCCACCATATGGCCAAAGATAGTTTTACTGAACAGTAGTAGCAAACGGAAAATATGATTTAAGAACAATTAAGAGAGAGAAACAATCTTCTGGGTGAAATCTAGATTTCATTTATATCTTACAGATATGAATATAACTCTAATTTATAGTAGAATGAATATAACTCTAATTTATAGCTTCTGTGCTGCTCCAGTCCTCTAAAGACATAATAAGTGAGATGGATTATAAGAATTTAATAAAACAAATTATTTTAAAAAACCTTACAGGGCTGGCTCTTCTTCTTCATCTCCATATGTCTTTAGATTATCCTGATCATATTGCGGTAATTCAGGCATCAATCTAGAAATTAGAACATTATTTTAAAATATGTGATATTAAACTGTTTATTAAGTCATGCTCAAGAGCAGAAAGACCAATACTTATTTTATAATAAGTAAATGTTTTAATGAGTTTTCTCTAAAATAACTACTATAGCCAGGACTATTGAAATATAATTTGTGTATAGAAAACAATAACCTAAAAGATCAGGCAACTTAGTGTCCCTATAAGTGAAGCAGTCAGATCTCCTTTTAAAACTTTTACTTTTTTAAATGATTAAAAGTAAAAACTAAGTATATATTCTATTTTTTTAGATCATTGTAACATTGATTCAATTGGATGAATTCTTACTTGTATAGCATATGATAAACAGCAATTTGCACAGGCCTAGCTCTGAAGAGAAGTAATGGGGCCAATGTATTTAACAAAGTCTGGAGATATTCTGGTAAGTTTGTTTTTTGGTCAGCAACTAATCTTGCAGGAAGTTTGTGACTCAATAGCTGTTCCTTTGAGATATATGTTAATGTTTCACACATGGGTTTCAGCATTGCATTCTGAAAGGATGTTTCAGACACATCTTTGTTTTCTCCTAATGACAAAAAGGAAAGAAACATGCCCGTCCCAAAAGAAAGTTAGTATAGCTTAACTGATTCACAATCAAGTATCATTTAAGAAAATGAAATAAAAACTAGACATCAACAATAAAGCACTCTTAACTAGAAACATGACCTGAATATATATTCCAGTTAATCTCAACTGTTTTCATGACTTTTATCTGATCCTCATCTAAAAAGAAAGCAAATGTTCAACAGGTTCTATTCACGATGTTATCTGAATTACTATTATTTTAATTTGCAACAGTCATTGGATACCTTGCCATTTTTCAATTTTTGTCTGTAAAGTAGAAGCATATATGATGCTTCTGAGAAGCCAAGCTTTCTTTTCTGGCTTTTTCTTTTACTATTTAGTATTATTTGATTTAAACATCAAAATTTTTGGTTTTGAATTTTTCAGTAAGTCATTTCCAATGAATCAATCTCATTATTATTCCCTTTTTCACTTGCCTGTAACAGTCACCAAAATAGGTAAAAGCAAACTGTGGATGCCTTGAGAAAAAAATTCTTTCCATTCACTGATTAGATTTACAGGAAGATTGCCAACGGTATCCAGAGTTGTGGAATCAAAAAAAGCACTGAGGTCACAGGCCAAATCACAGCTGACACAGGCAAACAGTTGCACAAGTGGAATAGAATACAATGCCTGATTCTCACTTGTTGTCTGAAAAAACCAATAAAAATGAAATAGGTAAACAGACTTCTACCAGAACACTACAAATAAAGCCAATATAAAGAAAAGTCTTTCTTTCATTTCTTTGAATTTTAAAATGAAAAGCAGTTGAAGTATGTAGTCTCAGGAGAAATAAAACAATTTTATATCAAAATAACTTTTTTCTTCAAAATTAAATACCATGAATTAGAATCATTAACAAATAATTTATTCTCAAATGCCCTTTTTAATTTCTAAACTATGGAAGAAAACACTAAGTCAGATACATAAAATACACATTTCTAATCTTCTCAGTAGCCCTACAAGTTGTAAGTTATTATTTTAAAATAAGAAAATCGGCCAGGCACAGTGGCTCAGAGGCTGAGGCGGGTGGGTCACATGAGGGCAGGAGTTTGAGACCAGCCTGGTCAAAATGGTGAAACTGCATCTCTACTAAAAATATAAAAATTAGTCAGGCATGCTGGTGGGTGTCTGTAATCCTGCTATTTGGGAGGCTGAGGCGCAAGAATTGCTTGAACCCAGAAGACGGAGGTTGCAGTGAGCCAAGATTGCGCCACCGCACTCCAGCCTAAGCAACAGAGCGAGACTCCTCTCAAATTAAAAAAAAAAAAAAAGAAAGAAAGAAAAAGAAAGAAAGAAAGCTGAGTTTAAGTTTAAAACTCGAAGTCACATAGCTAATAGCAGGCAAAGCAGAGATTCAGACCAATTCGACCCTGACCGACTTGCTGCCTTGGAGCCCACAAGTAATATACTTCTGGTTGCTCTGGATCATAAAATTACACTAATTCCCTCTGAATTTGCTATTTAATGCATTACTCTCACAATATTCATACAGTATGTTTTAGAAACAATCTAATTATAAACAAAAAAGACCAAAATAATTGTCATTAACAGATAAAACCTAAAAGGGCTGTGCTGCAAATATTATAATAAGCTAATGGAGAAAGCATTTTAATAACAGGAGATTTGGTCACTGAATGATGCTGGTAGTCATTAAAAATCTATCATCTTACTATTCTGTCAAATTGTAGCTGGTAAGAAGAACATCTATAAAGTGTTTTAAATTACGCAAAGGAACCAGTTACAATCATCACTTAAAGAATGAGATTGGTAGATAGTTCTGATGCAAAAGTACGTACAAAGACCCACAAGAGGTGATGACATATCACGTTAATTTACCTCCAACCAAGCCAACATGGAGCACATGATGAAGTCCCACTCACTCTCTGCCAAAGGGGATGAGCAATATTTCAGAAATAGGCAAAGAAACCGGATTATTTCTATATTTACACCCAGTACCTCTGGACTTGCTTCTGATAGATTACTGTGATGAAGATAAAAACAAATGACAACAAAATAATAATTATATTGACATTCAATTAGAAAATATGTTATTTAAATCTTAGATACTCATAAATAACTGACTTAAATGTCTACCATAATTACTCTACAAAATTGTGACACAGATACGTCATCTTTGTCTGAATTGTATACTGAAGGAAAAACATAGTATAAAGCATCACCTACCAACTGAAAAGAAAAATATCTTCATGCTCTTTCTTCCAGGATATTATGATTTTCAGTATTCCATGTAATAGCTCCCCATCATCTATACTTTTGGTTTGCAAACAAGAATTGAAAATGGCAAGATGTCCAAAACCTCCTGAAGTAAAATTCAAAATGAAAATTAAAAATTTTTAAGAACTATATGGCTATATTTAAAAAGTGCACTTTGAGAAGTAAAAGACTTTCTTGAGAAGTGCTCAGATTAAGAACTCTACAAATGGCTTTTATGTAAGAGTCCACAAATGAGCTTATAAGCTCCAAAGGACAGAGACTCTGTCTCCATACCTAGCACACAATAGAGAGTTTGGGGGAGGGGAAAGTAAGGGAATGATGCTGTAATTTAAACGGACTTATGCTGCTTTTGTTTTGGTTTCTTAAGTGCAGGACATATTTAGCAAACTCATCATTCAAATAAAAAAAAACCTACAGCTACAGAGTAGATGGAAACAGCAAATGGAAAAGAGAACATAGTGTTTCATAATTTACACATTCATTCACTCAACAGCAGCTAGTATATGTGGTAAACTCTGATGTGGACCCTCTCTTTAGAATCTCTACCATTCCTCAAAATCCATCCACTGATGTATCTTAACACCCTCTGTCCCCAACCTTCTATCTTATATACCAGCCAAAATGAACAATCTGTACTCTTGTATGTTTGTGTACCTGGAATGCCCTTCCCCAACTATGTCCATATGGAAAACGATTTATCCTTCAACACCCAGTAGAAATATTTCTCTTTATGAAATCGCCACTAACACCCTCAAAGCAGAGTGGAAACTCCTTCCTTTCTGCCACTTGTATACATAACACATCTTTTTGCTACATCAGTTATCACATGATACAACTTCACGTTTGTCTTCTCTACAACAGGAACTACCATGTAGTGGGTGCTCATAAGTGTTGATTAAATTAATAAACAGGCCGGGTGCAGTGGCTCATGCCTGTAATCCCAGCACTTTGGGAGGCCAAGGCAGGCGGATCATGAGGTCAGGAGATCAAGACCATCCTGGCCAACATGATGAAACCACGTCTCTACCAAAAAAATACAAAAAATTAGCCAGGCGGCCGGGCGCGGTGGCTCAAGCCTGTAATCCCAGCACTTTGGGAGGCCGAGACGGGCGGATCACGAGGTCGGGAGATCGAGACCATCCTGGCTAACACGGTGAAACCCCGTCTCTACTAAGAAATAGAAAAAACTAGCCGGGCGAGGTGGCGGGCGCCTGTAGT
>NW_020266564.1:0-1677 GCF_003255815.1 Theropithecus gelada | reverse complement strand
GATGAATTAACAGACACTAAGCAGTTTCTCAGAAAGCTTCTTTCCAGATTTCATCTGAGGATATTTCCTTTTTCACAGTAGCCCTCTATGGGCTTCCAAATATCACTTTGCCAATTCCACAAGAACTGTCTTATCGAAAGGCATCTTGAGGCGAAAGCTGTAACTCTGTGAGATGATTTCACAGAACACAAAGTAGTTTCTCAGAAAGCTTCTTTCTCTTTGTTATCGGAGGCTATTTCCTTTGGCCCTATAGTCTTCAAAGGGATCCGAAATATCTGTCCTCAGATTCCACAGAAATAAGGCCAGCAAAGAGATCCACGAAATACAGATGCAACTCTGTGAGATGAATTAACAGAACACTAAGCAGTTTCTCAGAAAGGTTCTTTCCAGATTTCATCTGAGGATATTTCCTTTTTCACAATAGCCCTCTATGGGCTTCCAAATATCACTTTGCCAATTCCACAAGAACTGTCTTATCGAAAGGCTTATTGAGGGGAAAGCTGTAACTCTGTGAGATGATTTCACAGAACACAAAGAAGTTTCTCAGAAAGCTTCTTTCTCTTTGTTATCGGAGGATATTTCCTTTGGCCCTATCGTCTTCAAACAGATCCGAAATATCTGTTCTCTGATTCCACAGAAATAAGGCTAGCAAAGAGATCCACGCAATACAGATGTAACTCTGTGGGTTGAATTAGCAGAACACTAACCAGTTTCTCAGAAAGCTTCTTTCCAGATTTCATCTGAGGATAATTCCTTTTTTACCATAGCCCTCTAGGGGCTTCCAAATATCATTTTGCCAATTCCACAAGACCTGTCTTATCGAAAGGCTTTTTGAGGGGAAAGCTGTAACTCTGTGAGATGCTTTCACAGAACACAAAGTAGTTTCTCAGAAAGCTTCCTTCTCATAGTTATCGGAGGATATTTCCTTTGGCCCTATAGTCTTCAAAGGGATCCGAAATATCTGTTCTCAGATTCCACAGAAATAAGGCTAGCAAAGAGATCCACGAAATACATATGTAACTCTGTGAGTGGAAATCCAAAATCACAGAGCAGTTTCTTAGAAAGCTTCTTTGAAGATTTCATCTGAGGATATTTCCTTTTTCACCATAGCCCTCTATTGGCTTCCAAATATCACTTTGCCAATTCCACCAGAACTGTCTTAGCCAAAGGCTTCTTGAGGGGAAAGCTGTAACTCTGTGAGATGATTTCACAGAACACAAAGAAGTTTAGTCAGAAAGCTTCTTTCTCTTTGTTATCGGAGGATATTTCCTTTGGCCCTATAGTCTTCAAAGGAATCAGAAATATCTGTTCTCAGATTCCACAGAAATAATCCTAGCAAAGAGATAGACGAAATACTTATATAACTCTGTGAGTAGAAGTCACACATGACAGAGCAGTTTCTCAGAAAGCTTCTTTCCTGATTTCATCTGAGGATAACCCCTTTTTCACCATAGCCCTCTATGGGCTTCCAAATATCACTTTGCCAATTCTACAAGAACTGGCTTAGCGAAAGGCTTCTTCAGAGGAAAGCTGCAACTCTGTGAGATGATTTCACAGAACACAAAGCAGTTTCTCAGAAAGCTTCTTTCTCTTTGTTATCGGAGGATATTCCCTTTGGCCCTAGAGTCTTCAAAGGGATCCGAAATATCTGTTCTCAGATTCCACAGAAATAAGGCT
>NW_020266563.1:0-1678 GCF_003255815.1 Theropithecus gelada | reverse complement strand
CTCTGAGAAGGAAAGTATAACTCTGTGAGTGGAATACACACGTCACAGAGCAGGTTCACAGAATGCTTCCTTTTGGTTTCTATCTGAGGTTATTTCTTTTACAGCGTATTCTACAGAGCGTTTCTAAATGTCCTTTCTCAGATTCCACAGAAACAGTGATTTCAAACTGCTCAATCCAAAGAAAGATTTAACTCTATGTGGTGAATTCAAACATAACAGCAGAGTTGCTCAGAAAACTTCTCTCTATTTTTCAACGGAAGACACTTCCTTGCTCGCCACATGCCTCCGGTTGCCACTTAATATCCCTTCACAGAATCCTCAAAGACAGTCTTTCCAAACTGGGAAATGTAGAGTAAGCTTTAACTCTGCGAAATGAATGGACATGTCAAAGAGTAGTTTCTTGGAATGCTTCTTTCTGGGTTTTATTTGATGATTTTCACTTTTCACCATAGTTTTCACTGTGCTCCGACTATCACTTTTTTAATTTTACAGGAACAGTGTACAAACAGTTCCTTATGAGAAAAGAGATATAACTCCCTGAGTGGAATGCATACATCACAAAGCAGTTTCTCAGAAAGTTTCTCTCCAGTTTTTAGCTGAATATATATCCTATTTCCCCCAGGCCACAATGTGGTAACGAAATTCCCTTCGCAAATCTGTCCATGACGTAGTATCAAAACTGCGTAATAGAAAGAAAGTTTTATCTATGTGAGAAGAATAGACCTATCTACCACAAAGCAGTTTCACAGAAAGCTTCTCTACATTTTTGTTTGAGGGTATTTCCTTTTTCACCATAGCCGTCCATATACTCCTGAATGTCCCTTGGTAGCTTTTTCTCCAAACGGGAGTCCCCAATCCTCTATGAGAAGAAAAGTATAACTCTGTGAGTGGAATGCACACGTCACAAAGCAGTTCCTCAGAAATCTTCTCTCCAGGATCTATCTGAAGATATTTCCATTTTCATCGTATGCCGCAAAGCACTCCCGAGTATCCCTTAGCTGACTATCTTAAACAGTGTTAGAATACTGCTCAATGAAAAAGGAAGCTTAACTGTGCAAGTGGAATTCACGTGACCTAGAGCAGTTTCACAGAACGTTTCCTTCTCGTTTTTATTGGAAGGTATTTCTTTTTCAACATAGTCTTAAGAGCGTTCCCAAATGTCCTTTCTCGGGTTCCACAGAAACACTGATTTCAAACTGATCAATCCAAAGAATGATTTCACTCTATGAGATGAATACACACATCAAAAAGCAGTTGCTCTTAAGGCTTCTCTCCAGTGTTCATTGGAAGACGATTCCTTTCTTACCACAAGCCTCTTGGCACCACCTAATATCCCTTTCCAAATTCCTCAAAGACATAGTTTCCAAACTGGGCAACTTTGTGTTAGCTTTAACTCTCTGAAGTGAATGCACATGACAGAGAGTAGTTTCTTGGAACGCTTCTTTCTGGGTTTCATTTCAGGATTTTTCACTTTTCGCCATAGGCTTCAATGCACTGCCAAACATCACTTTTTCAGTTTTTGCAGGAACAGTGTTCAAACACTGCTTTATGAGAAAAGTGGTATAACTCCCTTAGTGGAATGCACACATCAGAAAGCAGTTTCTCAGAGAGCTTCTCTCCAGTTTCTAGCTGAAGGTATCTCCTTTTTCATCATACGCCTGAATGTGCTCCTGAATGT
>NW_020266562.1:0-1678 GCF_003255815.1 Theropithecus gelada | reverse complement strand
GGGCTTCCAAATATCACTTTGCCAATTCCACAAGAACTGTCTTAACGAAAGGCTTCTTGAGGGGAAAGCTGTAACTCTGTGTGATGATTTCAAAGAACACAAAGAAGTTTCTCAGAAAGCTTCTTTCTCTTTGTTATCAGAGGAAATTTCCTGTGGCCCTATAGTCTTCAAAGGGATCCGAAATATCTCTTCTCAGATTCCACAGAAATAAGGCTGGCAAAGAGGTGCACGAAATAGAGATGTAACTCTGTGAGATGAATTAACAGAACACTAAGCAGTTTCTCAAAAAGCTTCTTTCCATATTTCGTCTGAGGATATTTCCTTTCTCATCATAGCCCTCTATGGGCTTCCAAATATCTCTTTGCCAATTCCACAAGAACTGTCTTAGCGAAAGGCTTCTTGAGGGGAAAGCTGTAACTCTGTGAGATGATTTCACAGAATTCAAAGAAGTTTCTCAGACAGCTTCTTTCTCTTTGTTATCGGAGGATATTTCCTTTGGCCCTATACTATTCAAAGGGATCCGAAATATCTGTTCTCAGATTCCACAGAAATAAGGCTAGCATAGAGATCCACGAAATACAGATGTAACTATGTGAGATGAATTAACAGAACACTAAGCAGTATATCAGAAATCATCTTTCCATATTTCATCTGAGGATATTTCCTTTTTCACCATAGCCCTCTATGGGCTTCCAAATATCACTTTGCCAATTACAAATGAACTGTCTTCGCGACAGGCTTCTTGAGGGGAAAGCTGTAACTCTGTGAGATCATTTCACAGAACCGAAAGAAATTTCTGAGAAAGCTTTTTTCTCTTTGTTATCGGAGGATATTTCCTTTGGCTCTATAGTCTTCAAAGGGATCCGAAATATCTGTTCTCAGATTCCACAGAAATAAGGCTAGCAAAGAGATCCACGAAATACAGATGTAACTCTGTGAGATGAATTAACAGAACACTAAGCAGTATCTCAGAAATCTTCTTTCCATATTTCATTTGAGGATATTTCCTTTTTCACCATAGCCCTCTAAGGGCTTCCGAATATCACATTTCCAATTCCACAAGAACTGTCTTAGCGAAAGTCTTCTTGAGGGGAAAGCTGTAACTATGTGACAGGATTTCACAGAACACAAAGAAGTTTATCAGAAAGCTTCTTTCTCTTTGTTATCGGAGGATATTTCCTTTGGCCCTATAGTCTTCAAAGGGATCCGAAATATCTGTTCTCAGATTCCACAGAAATAAGGCTAGCAAAGATGTCCACGAAATACAGATGTAACTCTGTGAGATGAATTAATAGAACACTAAGCAGTTTCTCAGAAAGCTTCTTTACACATTCCATCTGAGGATATTTCCTTTTTCACCGTAGCCCACTAAGGGATTCCAAATATCACTTTGACAATTCTGCAAGAACTGTCTTAGCGAAAAGCTTCTTGAGGGGAAAGCTGTAACTCTGTGAGATGATTTCACAGAACACAAAGAAGTTTCTCAGAAAGCTTCTTTCTCTTTGTTGTCGGAGGATATTTCCTTTGGCGCTATAGTTTTCAGAGGGATCCGAAATATCTGTTCTCAGATTTCACAGAAATAAGGCTAGCAAAGAGATGCACGAAATACAGATGTAACTCTGTGAGTGGAAGTCACACATCACAGAGCAGTTTCTCAGAAAGCTTCTTTGCAGATTTC
>NW_020266561.1:0-1679 GCF_003255815.1 Theropithecus gelada | reverse complement strand
AAAGGAAATATGCTCCGATTACAAAGAGAAAGAAGCTTTCTGAGAAACTTCTTTGTGTTCCCTGAAATCATCTCACAGAATAACAGCTTTCCCCTCAAGAAGTCTTTCGCTAAGACAGTTCTTGTGGAATTGGCAAAGTGATATTTGGAAGCCCTTAGAGGGCTATGGTGAAAAAGGAAATAACCTCAGATGAAATCTGGAAAGAAGCTTTCTGAGAAACTGCTTAGTGTTCTCTTAATTCATCTCCAGAGTTACATCTGTATTTCGTGGATCTCTTTGCTAGCCTTATTTCTGTGGAATCTGAGAACAGATATTTCGGATCCCTTTGAAGACTATGGGGCCAAAGGAAATATCCTCCGATAACAAAGAGAAAGAACCCTTCTGAGAAACTTCTTTGTGTTCTTTGAAATCATCTCACAGAGTTGCAGATTTCCCCTCAAGAAGCCTTTCGCTAAGACAGTTCTTGTGGAATTGGCAAAGTGATTTTTGAAAGCCCAAAGAGGGTTATGGTGAAAAAAAAATGTATCCTCAGATGAAATCTGGAAAGAAGCTTTCTCAGAAACTGCTCTTTGATGTTTGACTTCCACTCACAGAGTTACATCTGTATTTCGTGCATCTCTTTCCTAGCCTTATTTCTGTGGAATCTGAGAACAGATATTTCGGATCCCTTTGAAGACTATAGGGCCAAATGAAATATCCTCCGAAAACAAAGAGAAAGAAGCTTTCTGAGAAACTTCTTTGTGTTCTGTGAAATCATCTCACAGAATTACAGCTTTTCCTTCAAGAAGCCTTTCGATAAGACAGTTCTTGTGGAATTGGCAAAGTGATATTTCGAAGCCCATAGAGGACTATGGTGAAAAAGGAAATATCCTCACATGAAATCTGGAAAGAAGCTTTCCTAGAAACTGCTTAGTGTTCTGTTAATTCATCTCACAGAGTTACATATGTATTTCATGGATCTCTATGCTAGCCTCATTTCTGTCGAATATGAGAACAGATATTTCGGATCCCTTTGAGAACTATACGGCCAAAGGAAATATACTCCGATAACAAGAGAAAGAAGCTTTCTGAGAAACTTCTTTCTGTTCTGTGAAATCCCCTAACAGAGTTACAGCTTTCCCCTCAAGAAGCCTTTCGCTAAGACATTTCTTGTGGAATTGGCAAAGCGATATTTGGAAGCCCATAGAGGGCTCTGGTGAAAAAGGAATTATCCTCAGATGAAATCCGGAAAGAAGCTTTCGGAGAAACTGCTCTGTGATGTGTGACTTCCACTCACAGAGTTACATCTTTATTTCGTGGATCTCTTTGCTAGCCTTATTTCTGTGGAATCTGAGAACGGATATTTCGGATCCCTTTGAAGACTATAGGGCCAAAGGAATTATCCTACGATAGCAAAGATAAAGAACACTTCTGAGAAACTTCTTTGTGTTCTGTGAAATCATCTCACAGAGTTACAGCTTTCCCCTCGAGAAGCCTTTTGCTAAGATAGTTCTTGTGGAACTGGCAAAGTGATATTTGGAAGCCCATAGAGGGCTATGTTGAAAAAGGAAATATCCCCAGATGAAATCTGGAAAGAAGCTTTCTGAGAAACTGCTTAGTGTTCTGTAAATTCATCTCACAGAGTTACATCTATATTTCGTGGATCTCTTTGCTAGCCTTATTTCTGTGGAATCTGAGAA